>NC_139718.1:12603689-12878689 GCF_964188405.1 Protomyctophum parallelum
ATGGCTGTTTGGCCCCCAACCATTTTGCCCGCCAGAAGACACAAGAGGGCTCCAGTTTGATTCAGTTCCACTCTTATTGTCAAGTGTCTCTGGCGCTAACTGGCCCAAGCGCTAGCAGACAGACTGAGAGGGATTTGGCGACTGAAACACAATGACTCACGAAATATTATTGAGGCCTCATATTTCATCATAATTGTAATGCTCTAAATAGAATCATATCACATTATGACATTTTTCCATTGATATCTCATATATAAAATCATATCTATCCATCAAGACCAATTTAGGGGGGGTGCTGTCGCCTCACAGCTAGAAGGTCCTGGGTTCGATTCCCGCTGGGGACGCCGTGGGCGCTTGGAAGTGTTCTCTTCTCCGTGTCATCAATGCCCATACCCTAGGTGGGGTTGGCAAAAGGGCCTTTCTGTGTGGAGTTTGCATGTTATCCCCGTGTCCCCTAGGGTAGGTACCCTCACAAAAAACATGCAGTAATCCTGGTCTCTAAACTACCTCCCCCTGGCGCCTGATGGAGGGGAAAGGAACTGGTCAGAATGTTCCTTCCACCGTTCCACGTGCTACGTCTGTCCGGGGAAACTCTCCCCTGTCAGGTGAAGAGAAGTCCGCTGCCCCCCCCCCAGGTTGGCAGAGGAAGTGTAGCGCCCAGGATTACATTAGGTAATTGACACTGGGTGAAGAAATGGGTTGCAAAATCGTGCGATAAAATTTACCAATTTACAAAAGGAATACCAATTTAGGACATTTCATCATCATGCAGCATGCTCGCACCCTTAAACCTTCCACCCCTCACTGCCATTGCCCTTATCTCCTAAAGTGTGAATTCATGGGCTACAGTTATACTCACTGGCATTACCCTGCTTCCCCTGGGACCTGACTTGTATTTCTGTGCAGTTTAAGCCATTTCAGCCATAGCTATGATCTTAATTAGCTACACCTAAAGCCTGTCTCTTCTCCAGACAAGTCTAATTAAGCCCAGTGCCTTTACCCAACCAGGGCCCCTCTGTTGGCTAAAAGGGAGCCTGCAATCTCTTGTCCGAGGATTACAACCTGGGATACATCACAAGCAATCATCTCCACAACACAGCCTGCACCCCTCGGTCTGAGCTCCCTGCCCCCACCGCTTGTGTGGCGAAAAGCACAATGCTATTTTCAACACTAATTTGCTGTGTGTATTAAACAACCTCTTCACCCAAGTCAAAGAAGAGAATCCCTCTTACAGGAGCCTTAATAAGTCCAAACCCGACAAACTAACCAAGCTGCAAAGAGCAGTCGTTCCTTTGTGCGCCGTAGCGGTCGCTCAGGCTAAACAGCTTGTTATTATAGTGCATGGGGGTGCTCTGCGTTTGCTCAAGCAGTGTCAGTCGCCTCATTTGTGGCGATCCAACTTTGTGCAAATGCTTTGAAAGACTCGCTTCCTTAATTGGATCGTCCCTTTAACCCTTCGAGGATCTCTGATCCTTATTGTACACTTTCATTGTTGTCCGTCAGTCTTATGGCAGCTATTGCTATTGCTCAGTCTCATCTTAGCATCCTAAACTCCTTAGTCTTAGTATCAGCTCAAGCTCTTAGCGCTGGATAAGCTCTGGCTAATGTCATAATGGTGATGATTTGGCTGAGCTCTCCAGCACTATGTTAATTCATCAGGGGAAAGTTAACGGCCACAATTAACAGAAATTAGCTCAATGCCATTGAATAGTTTTGAGCATACAGGGCAGCGCACCGACCTTCTCAACATCATATTTGCATTTTCACGTGACTCTGAAAGAGGCTATAGCCATCTATGAGAGGTGTGTGTGTGTGTGTGTGTGTGTGTGTGTGTGTGTGTGTGTGTGTGTGTGTGTGTGTGTGTGTGTGTGTGTGTGTGTGTGTGTGTGTGTGTGTGTGTGTGTGTGTGTGTGTGTGTGTGTGTGTGTGTGTGTGTCTAATCTTGCAAACTGGTAGGCCGGTCAGTGCCAAAACTTTGTATTCAAACTGCCAATAGGCCACAGAAGTACCTCTACTAATGCCAGAGATCCACATTGGATCCTGAGATCTGCATGATTGTATTTATATGACGTGGCTCTGCAAGAGGCTAGTATCTTTGAAACGATCACTTGGTCCTTTTAAGATCTCTTATTTATTGTGTTGTAGCTCCAGAAGCAGATCACTAATGGACGTTTCGGCGTACAGCCTTCCTCAGCGTGAATGCTGCAAGAGACTACCCATCTATGACAGCTAGCACAGCCCTGTGTGTCTGTCTGGAGCTAATCTCTCAAACCAATGGACAGATCAGCGCCAAACGTTAGCATGCTGCCAGTAGGCCGCAGAAATACCTCCACTGTTTATTTTTCCCACGTGGTTTATACTTTTTGAAATATTTAACTTTTCATTTTACAAAGGAAGTCAAAGGGGCATTCAAATCTTGCCCAATTTTGTAGTCATACATCATAGATATGTTCTTTTTTTTTTAATGAAATGAAAAGTGTATCATAATAAACAGTGACGCTCAGTCAGTCTAATCATGCCAGCAACACAACAACACCAGAGGGAGTTCAAAAAACCATGTGCAACCCAGATTCGGCACAAACAAGGATTGATTGATTGATTGATTGATTGATTGATTGATTTAAATATTTATTAACAGTTTGCAGAATTACACTACATTTCAAGCACAACTCAATACAAAGACTGCGAGTGGACACTTGTTTACAAGAGGGTCCACCTAAATTAATTTCACTCCTATGCCACAAAAATGTGGAACGCCCTACCAACTGTCATTAAGACATGTAAATCCCTTGACTCCACCCACCCACCCCTTTCCCCCCTCACTGTATACGTTTTCCCCCCTTTTTACCTCCTTTATGATGATTTCCTGTTTTTGGCTTTATAGAAGTGCATAGTGTACAAAATGATATGATGAATTGAAAATGGTGGACCCTCTTGTAAACAAGTGTAATGCTTTATGGCAGGGGTATTCAATTAGATTGGCCTGGGGCCACAACTGTAGAATGATTGTGTGTGGGGGGCCGCACAGTGTGAAATTTGTGGGTTCTCAAAATGCTTTTTGTGCTCAAACACGAAGATTTATGTATATTTCCGCACAGTAATGAGCAGGATAATATGTCTAAACAGTTATATGCTACCTTAGAATAGATGTAGGCCTAGACCTATTTGACAGTGCATAAACAGCATTGCTTTTACATTAACGACCATCAGCTGGACACACACACACACACACACACACACACACACACACACTCACTCACTCTGCTGTGGGCAGTTCAGAAACCCGTCCACGACCACCAATTACATCATCGTTAGGCAGATTGTTTTTTAAACAAGATTTATTTACGTGAGAATAGTTTATCAGACTATAAAGATCAGATTACATAGAGCAGTGATTCCCAAAGTGGGGTTCGGGGTCCGGGGACCCCCAGGGTCCCTGAGGCAGTTCCAGGGGTCCCCAGGGAAATGATGGTTTGGAACCAAATGGACCCTTATGGGTCTGTAACTCTGAGAGTGTACAAATGGAACCAAATGGACCCTAACAGGGTTTATAATCGTGAGAATGATGGCTTCCATTTTCGCATTGCAACTTTGAATGAAGATAGGTTGAAAAGTGGTCCTTTAATGATTACTGTCATTATGGTAATCTCACAATTAATATCGCACACACCATACCTGTAACTTTTATTAGCCCTCTTATTATTATTATTAATTTATTTTGGGGGGGGGGGGGTTATTACCACCATACCGGCGGTATGGGGGCCGGCAATAACCGCGGTAATAAAAATCCCATACCACCCCAGCCCTAATGCCACGTACTGCCACAACATTTAGGGCATATTAACATTGTATGCCAATAATGCTATGTACAACAAACGGTTCAATTCAAGGCTCCAAGAGACCTAGCATCACAGATCACACAACAGGATAAGAAAACAGAGCCAGAGGAGAAGAAAAAGCAGTGGAAGATATTATTGGATTCTCTCTTAGTTGAAACAACTGAAACAAATCCCCCTGCATGACCACTTTGAAGTTCCTCAACAAACTCGGGGGTCAGAGACCTCCTGAAGAGAGTCAGAGTCTTAATTCATCAGGATGCATTAGACGTGAAAGTGCCGTACTCTTCATGTTCCGATCGCAGGAGTGGAGCGAGCGAGTGTGTGGGGGGCTGGATGAGAGAAAAACACTCTGGAGGGTAAGGACAGAGCAGCGCATGTGTGTGAGTGTTTATGTGGGGAATCTCCTGTGAGGAAGCCAGCCCTGGGTGGTTCACACTTTGTGGATGAAAGTGCAACAGCCCTGGGGTCCACTCGCACAGAGAAGCGAGGCTAGTGATTAAGGGGGCACAAGGGCAGGATGGCCCTTTAATTTGGGGCTGCGGAAAGGATGAGGAGGGGGTAGTTGGGGGACGGTGGCGCTGGTGTATCTGTAGCCAGACAATGGCGATTACCTTCCTCTTTATCTGACGGAGAGGGGGCTTTGAGAGAGCAATCTGAGGAGCGGAGGAAATGGCACAACACGGGATTAGCGGCACAACAGGACGGTAAATTAAATGTTGGAGATGAAAGAATGAGGCTCTGACATGCATCAATAGAGAGCATTTGCTGCATTCTAATAACAGCAGCCCAGGAGAAATACCTGTAGAGATTAGTTGCATGAGAGGGGCAGGCAAGAGAGGGAGGAAAGATACACAAAAAAATAAATGACTTTGGACGTCTTTTGTCATGTGACCCCCCCGGAAGGGAAGCAAACGGCAAAGCAGTTTGTGACCATGAATGTAACTCTGAAGTCTGTGTGTGCATGCGGGTGCACGCGCGTGTATTCGTGTGCATGATATGTAATTGTGAAGCATCTGAACCTATACATATACGAAAAGTTGAATGTCTTTCAATAGGGGGCCTAGAACAGGAAGCTGTAGGGTCAAACGTGAAAACTCTACAATGATGAACTCTCCCTGCACATTTCCGTACAACCATTCCAGAATAACGGGATTACACCTCCTATACACTAGAACTCATAAAACCGTTCTGCGTACATTGTCCATGTACGGTTTTCACATAACTGCAAACCTAACTGTTCAAATTTGTATTGTGATTTTCACAGCCTCTGTAGACATCTCGCCAATATCAGAGGCTTATTAATAGAATTAATGAACTCCATTTAAAGTTCCAGCCGAAAGTTCCCTGCCCTGTATTGGATAGAATGAAGACAAAACAATGTTCAAACATGTTCTACTCATAATTAGTGGAGAACAACATAAACAAATGTTCTCATTAGTGTTCAACGTCCTGATTGACAGGTATTACGGACAGAGTGTGGGGAAGTAAGAAAACAGAGAAAGGGGGACGTAATGAGAGAGTCAGAGAGGGAAAGAGAAAGCGGAGATGTGTTTAAAAACAAGTGTCTGATACACTATTGACAGCTGACATGGAAAAGGAGACAGAGAAGGCCTGAATGGAGGCAGAAATGATTCAATCAAAGAGTAGCTTTATCTGGGTTATTATAACTATACTGAAGCAGGAAGATGAAGAGGGGGTTCGCCTTAATCTCAGTTACAATGGATGGGAACAAAGGCACACTTACAAGCACTATCGGCCACAAATATCAAATCAGCTCTAGCTGCACCTAATCCTGCCAGACAGCATTGTCCATTCAGTGAACCTGTGGCCAGGGACAGAGGCAGCGATATGCACAAAGGAAGTGTACACACACACACACACACACACACACCCACACACCCACACACACACACACACACACACACACACACACACACACACACACACACACACACACACACACACACACACACACACACACATACACACACACACACACACCTCTACACTAGGTAAAACTCCAACAATGACAACTACAACAACCAGTATCCAGGCCAGGACTCAAACCCAGGTCTCCTGCGCAAGGGCCGAAATTTCTAATGCTGAATAGGGAACAGGGCCATGACAGATATTGAGATTTGAGCTTCATGTAATACCTTTTGTGTTCTGAGCTCAACACAGGAAGAGCAGAGAGACAGTGGTCTTTTTCCACAAAAGAAGAAAGAAAAAGTTTTAAATCTAAATTGGACACATTCAACTATTAGGAACAGTGGGCAGCAACTGACCAGCGCCCGGGGACCAGCTACAGCTCTGAGGCCAGTCACTACAGGAGGATGAACCTAACATGCATGTCTTTAGGTTGTATCACATTCACAAGATCTGGGACACACGTCATGTCTCTGTGACCTTTTAAAGGAGAATTCCGGACAAACCATTTTTATACCATATTCTGATGTTATTATATCCAAGAACGAGTAGTAGAGGTGAGAGTGATGAAGCGCATCGCAGCTCTGAGCGTGCACAGTGGTTCTTACGGTAGTTTCCTTTTTGCGCCAGCCCATTTGGGACAAAACATAGTGTGGAGCGTATCTAGACATGATGAAAGACAGACCAAAACAAAAAATGATTTCGAGCCAACAATCGATCAAAAATAAGCATCTTCGTGTAAGACCCACCACACACGCTTGATGCTGCGGTGTGCTAGGTTTGGAGTTATGTAATTTTTCACCTCTAGCATCGTTCTTGGATATAAAAAGATCAGATTAAGGTAAGAAAACGTTTGGTCTGGAATTCTCCTTTAACCTCTGAACACCTGCATGCCTTCAGGTCCATGCTAACAACAGCAGCGACAACATCCTTGTTCAGGATGGCACTTGGCAGAGGGAAAGGAATGCTGGCAACTTCATTATGCGAAAATAACAGGCTAATTATTGTGTTTGTTAGCAACAAATCACAGTACAACAGACTGCATGTCCCTGTCCTGTTTTGAGCATCTTAATTACCCGCCCCCCCCTCTCTCTCTGTTGCCACTGCCACTGTTAGAATTTAGCATATAAAAGGCATCAGCTAATTATCTGGTCTATAAATATTCGGCATGCAATTAGCGTCCTGGCCTGCCTTTGCGCTGTGTTATCACCTCGCCGTTTGGTACATAGTGCAGACCGCACACTCAATTCCCTGTATCTAATGGAAATTTGATAGCAGTGCAGAACCTTTGTTTCTGAGGACAAATAACAGTAAGCTTCTGTGACAGTCTTCTGACCCCTGCACTGTGCTTTGACATCCACGTTGTACCTTGAGGAGCACAACACTACAAGGTCAACACCGCAACCGCGTAGGTGACGCTTCCACAAGAACAAGACAGGAAGTACATGTCTGAGCTAAGAGCATGTTTCGCTTTTGTGGAGAAGACAGAATTAACCTACAACAATGAGGGGAACCTGAGATATTATGAATGCCAGACCAGTGAGAAGTGCCCTTTGAAGTTTTTGTCAGTGTTCCCTGCCAGCATGCGTTTGCTGTGTGGTAAGATGTTAACATATAGGCAATGAAAGTTATAACGCTGTTCACTGTAAAGTCAACTTTCATGATTTATGATATAACCAACATTCTCAAAGGGGAACTTGTTTTGTGGGACAAGGAAAAGTGGAAAAAAGAGTGTTCTTGAGGCTGGGGCATGCTGCTGCTCTTCTCTACCTCAAACTAAAAAGAAATAAAATCAAAGAACAAGGCAGAGAGGGGATAGAGGGGGAGGGAGGTGGAGAGGAGTCTTCACGGATGATTGCAGCCCAGTTTGAGCTTCTAAAGTGCAGACGTGAACTTCTTTCATCTCCCTTCAGGGTCATTGTCCATGGAGGGAATGAACCTGTCATCTCACTCTCAGTGCCTCACACCAAAGCTCTTAGCTTCTCACCACCTCCCTTGCTTAACCCAGTTCCACAGCAAGAGCAACACACTAGCCCAAAGCTGGGAGCAACAGTATCTGTGGCAGGCTTCATCATCACACAGCGTTCTAGAAGCTCTATAGAAAGCTCAGAATCGAGGGACCTCGGGGAAAAGATGGATGGAAAGCGGAAGAAAACAGGAGTGATGAAAACAAAAGGTAACAAGTAATGAATGAGCACAATAAATACTACTCACTCTACGATATGTGACAGATTGAAACGATAAACTACAGAAACTCTGATGTAGGGACAAGGTGAACAACAGTGAAAGAATTCAGAGAACAAAGGAGGTGGAACTTCGGCTGTGGAGAGTTCTTGCGAGACTGATGCTGCTCTGTTTGGAGAGGTTGACTGGAGCCTGGAGGCTCGTTAGAGGCAGGAGTCCTGAGGGCTCCTAATTGGGACGGCCGGGGCCATGTGGTCTGGGAGCGAGAGGGGAGTCAGCCTCGAGGGCTGGGTATGGAGGGGGTAGCGGATGGGGCAGTGGGGGGCTGGGAGTGTTGGGGGGGGGGGGGGGGGGGGGGGGGTTGGGGTGGGCTTTCCAAGTCACATGAAAGTTTGTGGGGATGAATGTACCGTAATTAGATTAATAAGTAGCTTAATTTATCGCAGCAGAGGATATCAGCGGCTCCACATTAGAGGCAGGCCAGAAGATTAGCCCCGATCGGCGTTTCCAAAACACGATTAGCCCCCCGGCACAAAGACCAGGCTCTTTCACAGGTTCCTACCGCAAGGGCCGGGATTAGAGAAGCATGTTGAATAATCACCATGCCCCCGCATGCTCCTCTCAAGTCTGCTCCAGCCAGGGGTGCAGTGCAACCCCTCCGCCTGCCCCCTCCCTGGCCTGCTCGCAACACTTATCAATTAGACCATTGTAGGGCCAATTAAAGTGAAGAGAGGCCAAACTGACACCAGGCTTCTCTGTACCACCCGTGTTCAAACACTCTACACCTTGTGATTGTCCATTGTATCCCTCTCTCCCACTTTGACTGTTCTAGTTGACTGATGAGTCATATCTCACAATAAGCGTATTGTGTGATATATCAAATTGATCAGTGTACGAGTAATAACCACAAATTGGTCCAATGGTGAATTTACCTGTGAAGTCAAACCCAGTCAATCGGCCTTTTGCTGGGTGTATGGCTACTATAGTCTGGTTCTCCAGAGAGCCCCCTGGGGACGCACAGCTTCATGGCTAATTGATTGTCCCACCAATCTCCTCCAGAATGCCAATAAAGACCCCAGCATATGTTCACTGCAGCCTCAGCCACATGCATCATGAATGCACTGCTCTTACTAAGCTTTAGATCCCCTGATCCTTTACATCCGGTTAGATTGGTAAAGTTAAAAAAATAAAAAAGTGATGGGCCCTCTGCCAAAATGTTTTGAAGAGAACGTAATCTACTTTAAAGCTACAATATGTAAGTTGTATATGTCCCTCCTGACAGAGTGTTAATTGTCTGACAGAGCAAAGCAAAGTTTTGACTCTGCAGTCTTGTTATAGCCCGCTGATCGTGCTGCAGTGTGTCTATCTATACGTAAGTGATGTGCCTCATTCCCTTCCTGCCTGTGCATTGGGTTGGCTCCTATTATATCTGAGACTACCAAATAACCAGGCCAGTCTTTAGGGAAAGTTTGTCTTTACTGTTCAACTGTCAACATCACCAAACGGGACCTCAAAACATACTTAGTGGAGAGCAACACTGGATTTGGCCATTTGGGCACACACACCCTTTGGGCACACAGACCTTGTCTGTAGAGGTCCACGTTTCTGATATGGTTCACACATGTGACACCAAGTGCCATCCATGTCTCTAGCCAATACAGCAGATACAGATTTCCACACGCTCCTCATCCCATGCAAGGCATTCCAGGCAGGTGCCCTCTAGAGAACAGATCCTGTTCTGCAGAAGCAGTCCAGAGATATTTGAAGTCCTCGACAACCTTGTAGTCCGTACTGTACACCATCAAACATTAGCCCTAGCTTGTCCTCCATATTAAATGCCATTACTTTTTTATTCTTGGCATTGAGCTGAGGCCGATCTTGCTGCACTCCATTTCTACTGCAAGTAGTAGGCTATAGCTCATTTAGTAGTCAAGTAGTTCATTTCACATGCTAGTTTTCAAAATGTGCTACTTCCTACAGGCTCTCATAACCTCAGACGTGACGTTATTTTATGTAGCGTGTGGACTATAGCATGGTGTTACTGCTCTTGCTGCTATGACACCTGAATTTACCCCCATGGATCAAGAAAGGTTTATCTTATCTTACAGTGTGCTGGTAGGTTTTGTTCAGTGTTCTGGTTCCAGTTTGAGAGCCAGTCATGGACCTTGCTCACCAGCTAATAAATAAATTGATCAGCTGTCGCCACCTTGCCAGGGAGAGTTCTGTTTACCCTTGAAAGCCTGCCTGTAACTTTTACATTTCCTGCTGGTGTGCCAGCGCCGCAGGCCCATTATCCTGTGTGTCTATGCAGCTCCATGCATTGGTGATAACGTGCACAGAGTCAACATGTCCTGCAGACTTGAGCTTGCAGGAACAGTCCACCCCGCCAAAGCAGAACAGTGACTATGCTGGCATCATGAAACAGTTAACATGACAGTAACAGAAAGAAAGCTTATTACCTACATTAGTAGTACAGCCTATACCTACGTAATCAACCGTTCATAAATAATCTCTTTCAACCGTTGGTTGAACGAAGTGCATAGCCTCATTGCTCACCTCAGCCTATAATATATTATCTGTAACTGTGCTGCACACAATGCAGTGTAGCTTATATATCACTTGTCCATCCTGACTACTTTATGTTACTTTTGGTAAGCGACACCCTTCCTTGTGTGATCAAGTAAATAAATCATTCTTTATGAAACTATCGACAAACGCAGGATCAGCGCAGAGCATCTGTGGTTGAAAGAAGCGATATGCGCTATACACAAACAAACCATCAGTTGGGTGCACACGCACATGCTATCTAAACATGCATGACACGTGACATGTATTCAATTATGCCTGATTAATTGAACACCTGGCCGGAATAATAGAATGTTGTTGGTCACGTTGGCCAACACCATGCAGAGAGCACTGAGGGGGCAGGTGTCCAAACCCCAGAAGAGGGCATTGGGGTGGGCTTTTTGTGGTCACACCATAAATGTGGTACATTGGATGTCTTATGCTAATGGGGCAAGATGTTTCACAATAACTTGGCCCATGTCATTGGACATTAAAATAAGCACGGGGGGGTCAAGCACCAAAAGCCTCCCCCCTCTGCACGTGTCTGACATTGGCCATGCCATCAAAACCCTGTTCCTGAAGTCTGCACCACACGTCATTTGATTGCAAAGGTTTGATTCAATACATTTTCTCCACGAAATAGAAATCTTACATCATGCCATATTTAAAAACCTGTCAAATGGGACTCAACAAAAGCAACATTTGTGATGTGCAATTCAATTACAACTTAAGTTCGTCTTTTTAGTACAGACTTTACTGTTTTTGTCTGATATACATACTCTCATCCAAGATTAAACCTATAATAATTAAACCTATAATACTTCCAAAATGTATTTTATTCCACTATATCACCTGAATTAGTGCTCTAAGTAGAAATGAGCTTAGTCAGTCATTTTACAGAGGTATCTTGACTTTGAAATCCCGGTAGTGATATCAGATTGGGGGATTTAAAGTTTGAATGGAGGAAAGAGGACTTACCTAAAGGCACCTGATTGGACGAGGAAGGGGAGCAGGTCAAGAGTGAAAAGTCATCCACGTTTGTAGGCTATGAGAGGAACTGCACTTAACTCCAGTCAAGTCTCAGAAGAAATATGTAGAAGTCATGTTGGACTCTAAACTAGGAAAACATCAAAAAGAATAAAAGATTGATATAAAAGCATTCCCATTCCCATTCCTAATGGGAGGCCACGTCTCTGACTCAGACATCTTAAAATAAATGCACCAGAGCCACCATAAAAGTAGTAGACTGGGAGAGTCTGAGCTAGCTAGTCAGACTCTGCTAGTCAGACTCTGCTAGTCAGACTCTGCTAGTCAGACTCTGCCAGTGGACCTACAGTAATCCCCACACCTGTGTACTTTTCAGGCTCTGCCTGAGCCAATTAGTTCCCATGGCAACTAATTGTTAGTCAGTCCACTTTTCAACTCAGCTCCTTTAATTCCTGTAATTAGCCAACCCAACGTTGTTCTAATGCTGTGTGTGTGTGTGTGTGTGTGTGTGTGTGTGTGTGTGTGTGTGTGTGTGTGTGTGTGTGTGTGTGTGTGTGTGTGTGTGTGTGTGTGTGTGTGTGTGTGTGTTTGTGCGCGTGTTTGTGTGCGTGTGCGTGCGTGCGCTCCCAAGCAAACGAGGCAAAAACAAACAAACCGTGGGTTTGATCTGGCCGCGTGCTCCGTGTAGTGCGCTGTGTCGTGCTCCGCTCTGCTAGCTACCCCAGCAGACACTCTATGCCACACAGCAAATTAGAACCCCTTGCCATCAGGCAGACAGCTGGCAGCTTCCCCCTGGGAATGCCAATTAAGTTTGTAAAACATTTAGACAACAAAACTGTACAAGAGATACCATATCCCACGGAGGGAATCGTCCCCACAACTCCCAGCAGGCCTCACCCTGACCCCACATGCACCCCCGGCCCGATCTGCAACTGCCTGCCCGAGGAAATACCTCGGTGCCAAAGCCCAAGAGAGTAGTAAATATGCTCTGAGAAATATATGAATACCAAATCAAAGCCATTGATTTGGTCATGGTAATTTGCTGTTATAGCAAATTAAGAGATTGTGTTTTATTAATAGCTAAGTTGCTCTGCCTGCCTTGTTAAATAATGATTCACAGAATTAATTATGTAGAATTACTAAGTCTTCCAAATGTTCAATAAATGAAATATAATTGACAGCTCTAACACTGCAGAGTGTATTAGTACATAGAGAAACAAACTGTCCTCTGCCACACACGATGTTGTAGCTCAACCACAGAAGACAGCTTCAGACTCTTAAACACTATACCTGATCAAGTTGCTCTACCGGCTTGTCCAAATGGTAACTTGAGTCTTTGGCCTAGGGGGAAAAAAGCAGGGTAGGGATTAGAATAATACTTAAGTAGCTTTCTGAAAGTTGAACCCTTGAGTAGGCAAAGGATATGGTGGCCCTAGGCAGGCAGTATGCCCCATGCTCTCATCCTGAAAGTGAGTGCTCAGAGATGTACATTTATTTTAACGGCCCACACTGGCGTTGTTTCAGTGTGACATGTGAGGATGTGACAGACAGAGTGACAGCATGGATAACTAATTGAGACAGGATGCGGGAGAAAAATCCTCTGAGCCCTCAGCAAATGTAAGGGATGGGGGGGGGGGGCTGCCCTCATCTCCCAATCCTCCAACCCTCCCTCCTTACACACACAACCCTGCTTAGGGCAACTCTATCAATGCTAATTAGTCGAGCAATGATTAATATGGGAGCTAAACGAAGTTATTTTGTGTAATCTGTGTTTCCTTTGAAAGATCATTCATTATGTCAATATCACTCTGTTTGAATTTCTTTAAGACAACATTGTTAGAGGGAGAAGGATGGGGAGACGTGATGATGATGGGAGTCTGAAAGGCAACGAAGGAGGTACATGTCAATGCATAGCTAATATTTAATTTATACTCCGTCGCACGACAGTGCAATGCACCGAAAATACACGATCTGCAAGCTCACAATGTGTCATGCCACATGAGATTGTAGATCAGCTATTTTCAGCAGACAGCGCCAAACTGGTCTGTGGAAAACCAAGTATGCATATATACAGACCTTAGTCCAGATATAGCCTATATACTCTTCCTTTCTTCCAAATGAAACATGCTTCATAACCCAGGTTTCCTAGCCTGACACTCAGTCGGAATGAACCCCCAGAAAAGAAAATGTATGGGCGTGGGTAGTGATTCAGGGCTGAAGCAAGGCTACAGGTTTCTTATACCAAGTGAAGATTGATTTATAATCTGACACCTGTATGTATATTGTGACCAAATATGATGTATGTCGCGATAAACATACAGGTCGTGGCATTACTTCCATGATTGACTGTAACCTATAAAAGCTCATTGACACACAAAGACATAAACACATTCAATCAGAAAATAGCCATTGATGGATGCAGGCAATATTGTGCTGCACTTGAGTGTGCTGCACAATGATTTTGTCTCAAATAAAGATAACTAACTACTGTAACAATCAACTATGTAAGTTGAGCTTTTCATTTTTGAAGAACATGGTAGAAGGCACACTGAGACTGTCTACAGTCAGATGAGTCTGAAATTGACCACTTGAACTCTAATACTTAGTTGAACAGGGTGATCCCCAGAGCTTGTTCAAGGTGCGCTAGCATTTGTCTCTACACAATCTCTCCACCAAATATAGCTGATATACAAGCTTGTAGTTCTCCTATTTTTGTTGAATGAAGGGACACTAGGTTTCACGCGGTTAAAATAACAACAGCTAATTTCCACTGAACACAATACCTATCAGGCGACTCAGCAGCAACTGGCCAGCTTTGTTTTCTATCCTTAACATTCTCCCCCCTTTTCTCTCTCTCTCTCTCTCTCTCTCTCTCTCTCTCTCTCTCTCTCTGTCTCTCTCTCTGTTTGATCTCAAGCACACAAAAGCAAAGTATGACAATTCATTTCATCTTCTGCAGCCGTAATACAACAGAGGCCTATCTCCTGCTGACAGCTCCCTCCAGCTGCCTCTCCTGACAAATACACCAAGTGTAATAAAATAAATATACTATCTTGGTGACTGGAAATTTTGTGAGGGCCATTATACATTTTAATATGACCAAGTAATAATGGTAATGGCGCTTCCCTGATAAATCATACTACTGCTCCACATTATACAAAGTACAATCCAGAGTGTCAATTTAAGTATGAAAGTGTAAAAAGGTACCCTTATGCAGGGATTCTGCTGTGTACAGAATGAGTAATAAATGTCTCAGTGAGGGTGAGATCACAGCCTTGACCACTGGAAGCAGGAGGCTATAAAGCGCAGGGCCTCAGCTTAACGTTGCAAAAAATAATTTAGGTCTCTTGTAAATCCAGAGTGTTGATCAGTAGATTAAACTATTGTAGCCGACAGGGTCATTAAGCCTCATTCTCTCCTTCAGCCTTATCTGATAAACAGACTCTCTCTCTCCCATGGATGACACCACGACAGACGTCATGACATTCTCAATACTACCAGTAAGACGCCCTGGGGGCTGGGGGCGGGTTCGCGTGCACGCATCCGTTTGGGTGACGGCAGACTGCTGGGTGAGCGCTGGTGCTTTGGGATGGGGGGTCAATTCAACATCAACTCTATATGGAAAGAATTCAGTACTGGCCAAATATGGAGCGTGTCTTGAGTGTAAAGGGTTTGATGAGGTCAAATCAACATATGGAATTGTCAGAACGGGTCAGTTCCATATATGGAGATCTAAGGGTGGCACGCATTGTCTTGAGTGTACAGGGTTTGATGAGAGCCCAGGTAGGGCCAGGCCTTCATTTTCGGGCCTGTTGAGAACTCTACTAATAACTTTGGGGTGGGCCTGTCTAGAGTTTGAATGGACAGGTATCAGTCAAAAGGGAGCCATCGAAGAGGAAGGACGGGTGGGGAGGATCAACATATGCAATGCCAGAACAGGTCAGCTCCATAGAGATCTAAGGGTTTGAGGTTTGAGGTCAGATGTAGAGTTGCTGGCCGGCTCCATATGCAGATCTAGGTGATGATCCAGTCTTCTCAATGTATGGCTATCCAGGGTTTGATGAGGTCAGTGTTGTGATCTTCATATATGGAGGTGACCATGGTGGTGATGTGTCACGAGGTGTGATGTCACGAGGCGTGACTATATATGGAGGAGCAAAAACACAGCCTTTGCTAAACATTTGGATGAAAGCTGGTTATTTTGGATAAAGGCTGTATGCTATCATGGAAAGCTTAAGGCAGGTCCATTTGAAAGCAGCTCTTTTCCTTTTGGGGGCTTTTTACAATCTAAATCTCACCCTGTTGTCAAATATGCTCAGGGTGTCTAATCACCCTTAACCTCACATTGGTACCCTAACCCCCTTCTTTCCTCGCCTGCCCTCCAACAATTTAAACATCATTTTAACATAATAACAGGACTTTTATCATCCCAGTGACTGCACCTTCTACCAGAATCACCACAACTAATGGGATCTAATCTGTACAACAAGGGACATTAATATATATGCAAATCAACGGAGACTTATACTATGTCCCTCGCAAACGAGATAGGCCGAGTTAGTGTGTAGGTGTCATTTATGTCGTCCATGTCGGTTTTGTCATTAATCACTGTTAACCTGCCTGGAACACAAATATATAGCGAGAGCGAGAGAGAGAGTGTGTGTGTGTGTGTGTGTGTGTGTGTGTGTGTGTGTGTGTGTGTGTGTGTGTGTGTGTGTGTGTGTGTGTGTGTGTGTGTGTGTGTGTGTGTGTGTGTGTGTGTGTGTGTGTGTGTGTGTGTGTGTGTGTGTGTGTGTACGTTTTTGCAGCACTGTTCTTGCTTCTATAGAAGAATAGGCCCCCTTCCCCCTAAAAAAAAAGGTCCAGCAGTGGTGGGGAGAATTTGGTTGGGGGGGACGGGGGGATTGAGGGGTTGCAGGTCGGCTGTTCAAAGCCACTCTGTGCATTGTTGGCTAGTAGGGGATTAGGTCTCTCCAGGCTGCAGAATTTGCCTTCTAATTAAAAGGGATAAGAAGTAGAAAAATAGCGAGGGGCACTGCTACTGTAGAG
This sequence comes from Protomyctophum parallelum, assembly GCF_964188405.1. Classification (NCBI taxonomy): domain Eukaryota; kingdom Metazoa; phylum Chordata; class Actinopteri; order Myctophiformes; family Myctophidae; genus Protomyctophum; species Protomyctophum parallelum. Next base: position 12,620,240 of record NC_139718.1, read on the forward strand.
AGAAGGGGGTGCTTTGGAGAAAACGCTGAAAAGAGGGATAGAAGTTTGTAGTGTGTCACCAGTGGTCCTTGATCATAAGATGAAGCCAGAGTTACCAACTTCTCTTTCTGACTCTCCCTGCCATTTCTTTTACCCTGGTCTACTAGTAGTCTCCATCTCATTAACTCGCCTTTCATTAGTATAGAACACCGTCCGAACATACATTTATCATTTACGTGGATCCATTTGTACCCTTAACACTCAGGATTATGGTTCTATTAATAAAGGTATTATAAGTATTATAATTAATTGAACTAGTACTGCAGTCCCTGAAACAATGTGTATTTTAAGCTGTTTATTAGTGAAAATTACTAATGGCTAATGGCTTCACAATGCATACGAACCACTTAACTAGATGACAGAGCACATGTTGTAGTTTGAACCTTTACTCCAGTGGTCAGCTCTCCTTCGCAGCCCACCCCTACGATCAGCATGCCGCTGTTTTCTTACTCAGCCCTCCGGCAGGGGGTCTGGTCCGGTCCAGTCCGGTGCTCCTCATGCATCCTACAAACAAAGTCTGAGCTTTTAAAGCATGCACACATTACCCCCCCACACACACACACACACACACACACACACCCCACCCAATCACCCACTCCCCAATCCAAGCAGGGAGGTTAACGACATGCCAGCGGAGAACAAGACCTCTCCCTCCCTCTCTGGCTTACCCTCTTATCGATGTATGTCCCATGTTTTTGGCTGTTCTGCCCCGCCAACAAACCCCATAAAATCTCCAGCCGCTGAAAATTCATCTCGAGGGGGCTTATTTGTTGGTACTACATCCCCCCCCCCCCTTCTTCTTCCATCACTGAGCCCAATCACCTTTCACTCCTGGGCAATCCGATCCGGTTTGGTGTGTGTGACACCGGCCATTCTCCATCACCTCACTGATCAAGAGCCCCCCTGCAAAGTAGACCCATAGACGAGCAGGTAGAGATTTGGGATGGAGGGGAGTGGGGCACGTATAGTAAAAGAATCTGCGGTGAGCCAAGGAGAAGATGAAATGGCTGCCAACACCCCCCCACTTCACTGGTGTCTCCTGATGGGGAGTACTGGGGGAGGGGGGAGGGACGGGGGGAGTAGTGGCACAGTGGTGGCTGAGCCATCTTGTCATCATAGCAGGACAAGCACATTCAACCGTGTCCTCTGTACCCTCCCATCTTATTCCAGAAACCTCTATTGCCCTCTGCTAAAATCCATCAAAAAAGAAAAACCCTCTCCCCCTGTAGCCCCGCCCCCTGTTACTCTCCGCTGGTGTCTTTTCTTCTTTAAAGGCCAGGGATGAGTCCAGCCCTTCCAGCCATCCAAATTAATTTGCGTCTGGGCACCAGTATAGTCAGCACGGGGCGGGTTGATGAGAGTGTAAAAGCCCAAATCATACTTTGTTTCATGACAGAGTAAAGCGCACCAAAAACAGCCGATAAACAAGCCAACAACTTGTCTCAGATGTTACGTGTTGTGAGCTTATATATCTGTTTTTTTTTGGAGCGCGACACTGTCGTGCAACGGAACATAAATCAGGCATAAGTCGATGACATGTGTTGGCAGTCATGCCTTGAGCTCTTGCTTTCTCTCCCCGTCACTTTGGGCCTCACCTATATGCCAGGTCCTTGCCAGCCACATCCACACGGGTGGCATAGGCAAAACATTTGGGGTTGAAAAACAAAAACCCATGTCCTTAACAAGTCCAATATCAACTGGTGGAAGACAATGCCCTTGAAGTCTCAGTTAATGTGTTTGTGTTCTTGAGGGAGCTACGTATCGGTATATCCCTCTTAACACAATCAAAGGGTGCTTAAATTACCAAACACCTAAAAAGAAGAAGAAAACAGTACTAAAATGTATTGTTCTCATAGAGTAAACTGAAGATGTCCTCCAGTGAATAATTTCTGAGTCCACCCCCCCACCCTGTAAATTTTCTGATCAATAGTTGAGAAAAAAGATCAGTTTCATAATAATAAGCAGGCTAAGGACATCTACAAAACAGCATTCCTTTAGTTTGACAAATAGATGTCAAAGAGAACTTAATGCAATTTGACATGCCATTGAAGTTGCGATCCAAAAGAAGGAGACAACAGTTAATGCCTAATTAGTGTGTCTAAATAATAAAGCAACTTACACTAATAATTATTGCATGTACCCATTCTACCAGCTGCACTGACAATTAACCTTTCTCAATTGGCGATTCGCAATTTGAGTAAATCCTGTTATCAGCAAATATAACACATGGCACTCATGCAAGCACACGCACACACACACACACACACACACACACACACACACACACACACACACACACACTCCAAACACTACTCAAGAAAATCTGTGCAGTGTTTACGGTGGGGAAGCAGAACAACAAAACAAACAGCAGATATCCACTTTCAGTAAACACCACCATCCACTTATATCTTCCCAATGGCTTAGGGAGGGTGGGGGAATCAACTTTAGGTGGCTGCTGTGAATGTCATTGAACTACTTGTGTTTGCACAGGCTTAATATTGCTGTGACAAGGTCTCTTTAAGCACATAGCGTTTCAGAATACGTCAGGTCAATTCAACCCGAGGGGAATAGTTGACAACAGCAACCATACAGGCAATTTAAGAGCTTCGAGAGGTGAAAGAAAGTGGCGCAGATCAAAGGCAGATGATCTCACACACAAAAAAACGGATCGCCTCCGGTGTTCGTTGTCCACTGATAAACCACCAGGCAAAGGAGGCATTGCTGTCCAAGTCTCTGACATTTGCTTACAGGAGCTAAAACACAATTACCGGTATCTAGGAACAGAATGAACGTGAAAAGATTCAGATTTCTTTTCCTTTTTTGTTTTGAGTGTTTTCCCAAAATGTCTCTCCTTCATCCCAATTTGGCAGCACTTGGCTTCGTGCCCACTCACATTGTGAGGACGGCCCTGCCACTGTTGCCATGGGGATGTTTGGACTTGAAGGCAGAACGGCCTGGTGGAGAGAGATGGGGGTTATCCACTGGGTCCCATCCAGAGGGCTGGGCATCGTGTAGGCGCTCTGAAACGGCATCTCCACCTTTGGAGGGCCTCCCTCACCAGTGGCTGCTATGAAGAGGCCTCGCCCAGCAGCAGAGGCCCATGATATGGGGCTACGTAGTGCAGGGCTCCGGACTGTCCGCTGGGGGTCGGCTGCCTGACTCCTGTATACGCCTGGGCCAGACGGGGGTGGGCGGGGGCCAGGAAAGGCGAGCTGGACCGCGGCCCAGTGCGGTGACTGCCTGTCTGCCCAGGCGCTGGGCCACGCTGCTACTTCTCCCTGGGCTCGTGCCCTTGCACTTGGATTTCAAAGGGATGTGACAGGGGGGACTGGCTTTCTCTCGCCACCGCAGAACCCATGCCCCTCCGACAGCTTCTCCAAAGCCCCCCCCCCCCACCTCTCAAAATCCCCCTCTCTCCAACAGCTTTCAGCCCCCGCTCTCTCCCAACCCCCAAATGCCCCTCCGACAGCTTTTCTGTTTCAGCTCCGAGCCCAGGCTCCCTCTCACACTGTGCCATTCCCACCACTGTTGCCTCTTGTGTGGATGGATGGGATGGGATGGGATGGGGGGGGGGGGGGGGGGGTTGTGCTGCTACACTGCACCCATCTGCCCCATGTCTTTCCATGCTGTGGACCATGATGCTGCAGCATGGCTCTCTGGGCGCCGTAAAGACTTTGGCAAGTGTGCCAGGCCTTCACGTGCCCCTCCTTCCCTCTGTATTCTCCCATGATGACCACCACATTGCACACACACTGATACACACCATCTGATTTCAAATGTACTTACACGCACAAAAACAGAACAGCGCACGTGCTTGTGTTCATACAATGGAGGTTAGCAGAGGGGCTTGTTAATGCAGATGAGTGGTTCAGAACGACTTGAGTTCAAACCGCAAGACAGTGTTCTACTTAAATGCGCTGCCTTTGCATCCCTCCTCTCTCCTTGCATCCTTCAACCCTGAGTCCTCACAGTAACGATGTGTATCTTACTCACTGAGTTGGGATGTGGTGCCACTGTATCAGTTCATTTAGCAACTGGTCCATCAGTGAAGTATCTGTATCAGTTCATTTAGCAACTGTATCAGTTCATTTAGCCACTGTATCAGTTCATTTAGCAACTGGTCCATCACTGTATCAGTTCATTTAGCAACTGGTCCATCAGTGAAGTATCTTGCGAACTCAAAGTGACACCGACAGCCCTTTTCACTATTATTCTCTCTCTCTACTGTAGACTATGTGTACACTGTACTGTATATTGTATTTGTGACACTTGCTTTGGCAATGTAAACGTTTGTTTTCTCATGCCAATAAAGCTCCTTTGAACTGAAAATGTTATAGCTATCTATCTATCTATCTATCTATCTATCTATCTATCTATCTAGGTTTCTCCAACGCTCCCGCATGGCATTTCTCTGGCAGGTCCTCCAGTGAAATTCCTCTTCCTCCTGGGCTCAGCATTCCCGCAGCCAGCCTCCCCGCCTGGGCAGTGCGCAATGGCTTGGGTGGGTGGGATGGAGCAGCCCCCCACCCCCTCCAAAAGCCCAGTCCCAAACCACATCTCCAACTCCAGCCCACAGCGCATTCCACTAGCCACTAACCAATCCCCCCAGCAACCAGGAGAGAGGTGAAGAAGGAAAGAGGAGTCACTGTAATGCAGCTTCAATTGTTTTCCCTCACGTTTGACAGGGCCATGAAACACATTTGTAACATAATGAGTTTCCGCCCTTTTACGTGTGTGGTTGAAAAGCAATTGCAGGTTGTAATATTTACACTAATGGTGTTTATAGTGCGTCACTGATTTTACGTTAGACATTAGTTCTTGAGTAACTAGGTTTACTTTATCTGACACTTTATTTGGCCACGTTTCTTTTTTATTCAGAAAGTTTAAAAAAGACATGAATAAGCTCAATACAATGCATCCTCAATAGAATTATTATTATTACCGTAAAATTATTATAGTTACAACTTTCCAGAGCTCAAGAACAAGGACAAGGACATACTAGTTCTGTTATTTAGATAGATCCTAGTTCTTCTATATAGATAGAAGCTTGGTATATTGTTTACAGATGCTGTTACTCAGATATATTTTTGTCTTCTTGTTATTCTAGTGACATGGCACGTTGTAAGTTGTTATGGATAATACCTATATTGTAAATATATAATTGTAGCTATATACTTAGAATAGAAAGGTGATTCGATGTATCTTTCTCTTTTACCACAGAGATGCTGTCCGGTACAGATGAAGAGCTTATGTTTCTCTCTTCCACTTGTCAGTTCTTGATTCAATATTCAGCTGGGATGTGAGGGGCTGCAGAGACAGAGATGGAGACAGCATCTCTCCCAGACAGCTGAAGAAGCAGTAGGACAGGAGCCGGACAGCCAGTCCTCTCCTCTCCTCTCCGCTGTTTTCCCTCCTACTCCCTCCCTCCTTCTCCCCGATCCGAGCCAGGCGCTGTGTTTACTCTCCTAATTACAGGGGTGGGGCCGGCTGACAGGCGAGCCATCACAGATTCCCCATGGACCCGGGGGCTGGGAACACGCTACAAAACACCCGCTGCTGTCTCCCAAATGTGACGGCTATGTCCAACTGTCACTGGGGAGCCTCCACTGGCAGAAACCCGAAGGTCCAAAGAGAGATATTAAAGACATGAGAGGGATTGGCAGAGTCGGCACTGATGGGGTGGCGTGGGGGAGAGGGGGGGTGGGCGGGGTGCTACGCTTGAGAAGTCCAAGTGGGGAGCTGGGGGCATCGCCAAGGTGTCATTCAAAGCAAAGTGGGCTTTGGAGAGGGCACAAACACAGATTTACTCACACACGATAACTCCACTCACTCTTACCTAAACCAGTTAGATACATATGAGAGAAGTATTAAACACTGGAGTCACTATAATGTGTAGTCTCTTGAAAAACATCATTCATTCATTCGGTCATGCTTTACCTCACACAGTCCACAGACACTTTGCACCAGGAAGGAATCTCTAGAGTGGAAGTTTAAGTTTTAAAAAATTGTTATGTTTATTTCTTAGCTATAGTACAGCATAGAGAGACATGAAGCCAGGGCAGAGAGACAGGAGAGACATGCAAACCCAGACTGGGAGTGGGATTCAAACTCGGGTCCTCATGGCTCACGAGGAGCACATGGTCTGTTATACTGGCTGAGCCACCAGGCACCCCGGCTCATCACCGTTGATGGAGCCATACAGATCACTGCAGAGGCCATGATGGAGAAAGGGAAAATGGCTTTGTTAATCTGTTTCCTTGGTTTTCTAATCTAAACTCTGCATTTGGAAAAGGGCATCTACTGTGTGTGTGTGCGTGTGTGTGTGTGTGTGTGTGTGTGTGTGTGTGTGTGTGTGTGTGTGTGTGTGTGTGTGTGTGTGTGTGTGTGTGTGTGTGTGTGTGTGTGTGTGTGTGTGTGTGTGTGTAAATCTGCACGTGCATGGAGCATGGAGATAATATCTCGACCGGTCGAGATAAAATATATTTGGAACCTTGGCCACTTTGTCTTAGGGGCTCTGTAGAAATGTGTAATTCCATAAATTTATATTTATAACGGTTATATAGCAGTGGCAACCTCTTTGACATGTGCCATGTTTTTATTAGTCAGTGTGCCATTACTGCCATATCAATATTAAAGATGGAGTGCCATGATTCTAATGAAGTACTGTCACCTCATAAAAATCACGGAACTCCATCTTTAAGTTTAATTATGACACCACACCCAAATGTTATATTTACAACATATTTTAGATTCGTAGATGTAATGATTATTAGACTCAATAACCCACCTCTCTCCCAGACTCCTTCCCCAGTCAGAGTTAGGGGTTTGAATGAAAGTAGAATTATGTGCAGGATGTAATTTGCATACAGATACAGATGTGAGGGGACTTCATATTAACTGGTGTTTTTTATTTGTAAATAAGAAACCTCTCTCACAGGGGAGTGATTACCCTCCCCTGTGCCAATGTTGGCACCTGTGCCTTGGTTGCCGCAGCCAACCCCTGGGCTATAGCATTTGTCATTTATATATTTCTACACTTCTCCTTAACCCTTTAAATAAAACATGATCATTGATACATTCATTGCCTCGCTGATATGAGGGCAAGTGACAATAAACACTGCATGAGATTATCTCACTGACCGAACATGGGTGTGTGCAGGTTTCTCTGTGCGTTCTTGTGTTCATGCATGTGAGCGAGTGAGTGAGTGAGTGAGTGAGCGAGCGAGTGAGTGAGTGAGCAAGTGAGTGAGTGAGTGAGTGAGTGAGTGAGTGAGTGAGCGAACGAACGAGGGTGTGCGTGCTCTTGCATGCATGTATCTGTGCATGTACACTAACCGTCCTCCAGGGAGGTATAATCCACGGGGGTTTGTAATGCTCCAGTGGTGTCGGGGGGGCCTGAGTGAATCCCTGTGGAAGCATGGTGGCTGACCCTATCACATATTCAGGTCAAATAAACAAAACAGTGTTGAGAGAGAGGTTAACAAGGAAGAGGCACCTCTTAACTGGCTCTCCCAGCGGTCTGAGACCCACCCGTCCCCTGCTGACAATACACTGTCAAATCATTGGTGTTGATTTTACTCTGAGGGTGTACAAATGGAACCAAATCTTTTTCTATTTTTTTTGGGTTACAGGGTCCATTTGTGCACTCTCAAGGGTAAAATGAACATTCAGGGTTTTACTGTGCACTCACCCCAAACCCCACCCCGACCCCCATCCGAGAGGCAAGAGACAAGAAACCATTTGATAAATCATGAATAGTCACAGTTGTGCAAGGGCGCTGTGACCATTTCTGAAAATTTATTATGGGGATTACACGCAAAATCACACAATGTTAACATTTTCAAAATGTGTTATGAATGCCTCCCAGAGTCCAATTCAAATCCTAGGTTACCAAAATAAGCCTGAACAAATCCCTCACATTGAGTTCTACCTCCTTTGAAGACATGAGAGGTCTGGACTGCAGGGCAGGTTTTACCACCACTACCACCACGCCATGCCGAAACCGAGTCAGTACCACGCTAGCTATAGGTACACTGCAAAATACTGAGGATTCCATTTAACCCACACAAGTGGAACCAAATGGACCCTTTATAGTCTCAGAGTTACAAATGGGCAAATTAACACTGAGGATTTTTACTGTGCAGGCACTAGGCAGAGTATAGACTCCAAGAAAGACAGAGAGAGAGAGAGAGAGAGGGGGGGGTGGTTTGAGGCTGCATGACAGCGACATCAGATATCTTTATTGCAAGGCTGCTAGATTTTCTTTTGCATTCCTTCCAAGATTCTGGGGAGGCAGAAGCAAAGTATAAATATAGTATAAAATGGATGCATTTTATATAAATATATACAAAACAAAATGTAACTTTAAAGAACAGTCATAATATACCTACGTCATGCCATACACAGAATGCATTGTAAATGTTGTGTTAATGGCACTGTATATGTCTTTGAAAAAGAAGGAATCATCATTCCAGGAACCGTTCCAACTGCTTGGAGATGGGCTTTTTACATTCAGTCAGTCTTAACCTTGAGGCGCAAGGATATGTATATGATCCTTTTCCCTTATATTTGTCCTTGCCGGGTTTCCGTACATCCCGACATGTTCCTTGATGATCTGAAGGGTTTAATTGGATCCATTGGTTTGTTGCAGAACTCCTGTGCAAACAACACAAACAATTATGGTGTTGATTAAAAGGCATGGTTATATTGGTTGGAGTGCAGACTGCACACACAAGCACATACTGTATAGCTGGGTTGAATATTTACATTTTTAATTCATGCGAAATCCGATTTAAAATGAGCATTCTTAGTTTTATAATAATTAAAACATTTGGTGTAACAGAAATAGAGAACTATAGAGAAACAGATGGCTGCTAGTTTAAATACAAACAATATAAGGTTTGAACTGTACCGTATTAGTGTATATATTCTACATAAATAATATATATCTAGAGACCCATGAAACATCATAAACATTCAATTCTACAGGAATTTTAAGCAGTATAAATGATTCTACAACGTAATAACTTAGAAGTAACCTACTCTGCCCTATATACAAAGTTCAGTAACTACATTTTTGGACGCATTTACTTATTTATTCGTCTCAAAGCTCAAATCTGTCTCATGATATTGGGGAATAAACAATTACCTCATGAACAGATAGATATACAATTAGTTCAATATCATTTGGCTGGCCAATTGAAACACTTTAATGCTTTTTTATCAGTTTGATGCTTTGTTAAGCACTTTGCTGAAACAAGGCTGAATTTCCTGATAGTGAAATGCAGAGTGTTGGTTAGTAGTGGGCCTGCGTGTCTGAATGACTCTGCTTGGTAAACGCTTCCCTAACTGAGATTGAATTGAGTCCCCCCCCCCCCCCCTTCCTTTAATCCCCGGAGAAGACTTTGAATGTGTTTTGATGACCTCTAGGGTCAGTTACATATTACATTACACAAAGATTTAGCTCTTTTGTGATAAGGTTGAGAGTGTGTGGGGAGGTATCTCACTCACTATGCACTTTTACACAACATATCTATCAAACCTGATAATGCTAATTAAAATACTGCTTGTATCCTGGACAAGCTCAGGTTGCACACACACACACACACACACACACACACACACACACACACACACACACACACACACACACACACACACACACACACACACACACACACACACACACACACACACACACACACACACACACACACAATACTGTATATTTACTCCGAATAATTATGTTTGTGGTCACAATTCTAAATTTATCATGGATGCAGATCACATATATGCCTAAAAAAGGTCACTTTTGAGATAATATAAATTATAGATATAAAATTGTATTTATAGGCTTGTGCTCAGGAATGTATATGCCAATATTAATAAATGGGATTTTTTTAAATAGCTGTGATGAGCAGAAAGCAATATGTAATTACAAGTAAACATATAAATCAGAAAAAGGCATGGCAGATAATTGTAAATAATGACATGGTAAATGTCGTTCTACTAATAGGGATGAGAATAAATTAATGTTCTGGACTTGTGTAGATTTGTAAAATGTTAATGAGGAGACCAGAATAAAATACCCATGAATATTAATTAATAATAGCGTTTAAATTATTAGTAGGCCTATTATTTAGCCCATGTTTAGTTTTATCTGGTCATATTTTTTACATGAAGTTTTGAAATCATTTTTATTTGGGGTCTATATGCCTCTGCACTGCACTAGAGTGAAACAAATTCCAGGGCATTCCTCAAAGACAGAAATAAAATGTTTAGTGAAGCGAATAGCTTTTCTTGATCTCATACTATGACCATTTTTAGATGAATTAGTTTCATAGGTATCAGGATTATAGCTCAGAATAAATTCCATCATCGTTCCAGGCATTCAGTCATGCGAATATCAAACAAGGAGAAAATGACGCTACAATTTGACCCAGAAAGCCTCAGATGATGAGAAAATCATTTAGGTATATATACAGCGACCTGGATTTTGACGAGGAAAGGTTTTGCTTTCCAGAAAATACGTATAGGCCTATAGTACATAACAAATAATTAACACTTTTGTTTTGCTTTTTTTTTTAACTCGCGTCAGCCGCGTGTCGGCCTGCTGTGTGTGTGTGTGTGTGTGTGTGTGTGTGTGTGTGTGTGTGTGTGTGTGTGTGTGTGTGTGTGTGTGTGTGTGTGTGTGTGTGTGTGTGCGCGCGCGCGAGAGAGAGAGAGAGAGAGCTCTCTGCTGGAGATGTGCTCCAATAATAGCTATTATTTAGCTTTAAAAGGCCACATCTTGAATTAAACAGGCCAATGCTGTTTAAAGGCCTGGGCATTTTTTAGGCTGTAAAGTATACATGTTAAATTATTTAAAAAAGAATCACAGGATGGCATGCATATATAGACCTATGAAAATGTTCCCCTCAGGTTCACTTCCAGGACCCGAGGCACCGTAGGCGCAGATAAAAGACGTCTTCGTCATCCATTAGCCCGGAGTCAGTGGGACACGCTCCTCGCCAGAGGCGTGAAGCCGGTCTCTGTTTAAACGTCCTTTTAAGATACAAAGTCCCCGCGGAGGGCTTGGCTTTAGAATTTAATAAATCATTTAGCAATTTAAACGGCAAGAAGCCTATATATGCAAGATCCATCAGATATAATATCACAAAATGATTTTTCACATATAGTATAGCCTATTATTTTGGTTTCATACAGATTTTTGCTTTAATGGCAGAGGAACTTTATTTTAAAATAAATGTTGGCTACCGGTATAGGAGGCCATTTTTTTAAATCTTTGCCTGAAAGCTGGCTATTCTGATTTAATTTATTGTGTTTGAAGGATATGTGTGGTGTATAACACGAGGCCCTTTAAGCGTCCAAAAAACTTTTGCAGTTAGATTTTGTAAAAACAAGGATTTTTGATGGCTAGATCTGTTTTTGTCTGCAAGCGACACCGTTGCATGCATGTGTGAGGGAGTGAGGGGACTGTGAGGCAGTACATAGCCTTACCTGAATGTCGCATCTGGTGATTCTGGTCCTCACTCTCCAACACTCCCTCAGCCATAGCTGAAGACATCAGAACATCCAGCATAACTTTTCTTCTGCTGAGACGCGATGATGAACCCAGTTTTGAGGCTTTTAAAAGGAATCCAGCGCACACAGTCCACGTCTGCTTCTTTTAATCACAACCTGCATGGTAAATGAAATGACACCGAGTTTGCATTACATTAAATGTAGGCCTATTTCTTAAACTTTTACCGCGCTGCACGTTTTCCTCTGCAGCCATCACCACCTTTGACACTGGCCTTGTAAGACTGCTATAGAGAGAAGCAAAACGACGATTCATATAAAATCCACCAGTCTGCCAGTGTTTATATAAATCTAAATCAATATTCAAATCTGTTTGAAGTGAGCGGGTGTGTCCGCGCTAAATCTGTGAAGCTCTGTGTGTGTGTGTGTGTGTGTGTGTGTGTGTGTGTGTGTGTGTGTGTGTGTGTGTGTGTGTGTGTGTGTGTGTGTGTGTGTGTGTGTGTGTGTGTAGGTGTTCCACAAAGCCTCTTAAGATGATACATTTACCAAGCCGTGACAAAACCCACGGCATATTATTTTGGGATGGGCATGCCGGTTCAAAATCCAAGTGACGTAGAGACTCATTTGTCTCTTTAAGACCTACCAATAAATGTTAAAACATAACAACAATAATAACAATAATGATTATTATTAGTCTATAACTCATATTTCCAATATGAATTAAGAAACAATTCGTATATGAGTAGCATTTTATTCTTTATCATTATCATTATTAAATCAATTTATAATGTAAAAAATACAAAGTTTTTATTCCTCTTCATACATCAAAATCGAAGAATAAAAAGGTAAACAGTCCTACCTTCAAAAATATATTTTTAGACTCCTCTCTTCCTTGTAGCCTATAGAGTAGATAGGCCTTGTGAAATTAAGGCAACAATATGGACAGGCTATATCTTATATAGCCGTTCGGAATTTTAACCAATTAAAAAATCTGTATCAAACTTATTTCTTTAGATGTATTCATCCTTTATATCTGGTAATCCGAGGTGCAGCTCCCAAACCGCTGGCTATACGAGCTCCGCTTCTAAATGGTGTGAGTTTTGGGGAGGCCTGTGTGCGTCAACCTGCAAGGTGGAAGCGTTCTGCTTCTGCGGATGAGAGGACACTTTTAAAGAAATAAATCCAATCCCTTCCATGCTGTAGGCTACGCTAATACGCAGTGGAATGTGAGAAGAGTGACCGCAGCCTTCAAATGGAAAAAATAGAGACTTTTTTTTATTCTCGTCAGAGAGATGCTCGTATTTTCTTGCATTTGTATTTTTAAACTTAATACACCTGGGAGCTATAATGTTATAATAAGTGACGTCTCATTCCTATTGGTGGATTGTCTCATAAATAATAATGTAAACATATAATTATTAAGCAATGCTTGACGTTGTTTTTCTATCATAATGAAATCGAGATTTCAATGTTTTTTTTTATACGAGCCAAAAAAGTTGTAATTTGTTTGTACAAATGAAAGGGCTAACAATATCCTCATGAGGTGCGTTTATCATCATTTACCCCTCTGCTATGAAATGAGGATGTTGTCAGATCGTCTCTCGCTGCCATTGGCTGAACAGTTTGCGTCAAAAAAAAAAAAGAAGTAGCTGGCGACATTTGTTTCTCAGCAAATGTGCAGCAGTGTTGGAGACAGACCTCAGCTCGCTCCTGCAGCTCTCATTGGCCAGCACTTTGTACAAATCCAACTCAGGCGACTTCACTCACAACAGACTCACAAATCCGAACCGCATGCAGCCTCTGTTTCCACCGCGCTGACCGCCTGTCGCACCTCCGCACACATCCATGCAAGTCCCGAGCGTTCAACTTTTATCGGCATTTTTTGTTCTGCTTTTTTGAAGGCTTTTCAACCCCTCAAGGACATTAATATTAACCCACTGTGTTTGATTTTTTCGAAGGATTAGAACTAGGACAAAGAACTTTCCACGGATCAATACCAGAGTAAGTTTATTATTGTTGTTATTAATCAATAGTGTTGTTACAAATCATTATTATTGTTGTTATTATTATTATTATTCGAAACAAGGCTCCAACGACGGAATAGTGCCTGTGTAACTCATAAAACTGATATAGCCTATATGTGATAATACATCCAACTATAAAAATCAGTTTAGGCTATAGGCCTGTTTTGAACTTATATTAGGCCTATATAAACAGAGAAGGAAGTTATTTGAAGACGGCCTATATAAAACTCATTATAGGTACTCGATGTAGGTGTGTATAGCCTATGCCTCAATTTGCAGCCTATAAACGATCAGTTATTCAAAATTCAGCGACCCCCAGCCCCCAGGCGACTGTGTCCTTTATACCCAAATCAATGTTTCGTTTGTTTTCGTTTTTTATATGGTATAGCGTGAGTTCTGTATGTATAATAAATTATGCACTATATGCTACTGGTGCCTCATTTAGGCTATATGTTCCGTCGTCGTTCGACAATTTCGCTTGCCGACAAAAACAGATATTCCAAGTGATTTTAGCGAATTGAGTATAGGGAAGTAAACTGGAGGATCGCTTGGTGCATAAAGGCACATTGAGGCTCTGTATCTAGATATGTTCAACACCATCCTATTCACATTATCTGGCAATAAATAACGTTCAGAATGTTTCCTATCAGAATAACCAAACACTAATTATCAGGCTATGCTTGGGGGAACATCACACACACACACACACACACACACACACACACACACACACACACACACACACACACACACACACACACACACACACACACACACACACACACACACACACACACACACACACACACACACACACACACACACACACACACACACACACACACACACACACACACACACACACTCTTCTCATTAAATATTAAACATAGCCTATCTTAAGTATCTGTGCCTGCAATAACAGATAATACAATCTAGAGACTATATAGGCTTAATCGAAATTACAATTTCACCTCTTTTATTTTTACATAGTTTATCATTTATTTATTTATTTTTGCTCGATGAAAATCAAAATGTAATTTGTTGATAACTAAGTCTATAGGCCTGTATAGCCTGTAGGTTTTGTGTATATATTTACATTGTTGTTTAGGCTTTGTAAAAATGTAGGTTGAAATATACATTATGTGGTTATGTGACTGCATGAAAGAAGAAAGGTGTCGTTTGATGCATTTATTATTATTATTTTAATTGCATTTGAAGCCCATACGAACGAACAACGTACATTAGCCTAACGCGACGAAGTGCGCTGCAGAGTTAAGGGCAACACCAATTAGGGAGCGCGTGCTACTCGGATTATCTCGTTAATTCATCAACAGAAACATTTATCATAATTAATTCCTGGACAGGGTAATTATTATTGAGCGTGTGTGCAACTGGTAGATGCAGGGTCTGTTTCAACTGTGACAGATTGAGACGGAGGGAAAAACCGTTGGATTAAAAAAAAAAAAAGAAAAAAAACGGTGCTGGGTCCGAGAGTGTAGCCTAATCAAGGGTCACGTAGGGGTTAAGGAAGGGTTTTAGGGTCACTAACCATGGACTTTCAGTCTGGCGTTCCCATTTTATAATAACAAAAAATAACATTTTGAAGAAATTTAATTTAATCGTCTTTTTTCGCGCGGCAACGTCGTGCGACGAAGTATAAAAGAGGCTTAAGTGGTTCTAGTTGAGCTCACAGTGCATCTACGTCTAACAATGAATAGAAATAGTTCAGCTGAAAATATAAAAATGTGTCACCATGAAGCAGTCACATATATATATAGCCTATACTGTATTCTGTGGGGCGATCACGCAACGCCCCGGCCCTTCCATTTTGGAACAGGTATAGGAGGCCAATAAGCCTTTATGTCTAGTTCTTTACATCAAACGTTTTAGAAAATGTTGAAACGCAATAACGATCCAAAACTGATGCATTTCGTCAAATGTGTTAAAAAGCTTGAGGATATATGGCAGATATTTTACAAATGAGGTAAAGACAAAATAAACATGAAGCTTGAATCAGAAATTAGTTGAATGAGAGAATGAACAATATTATGGAAAAACCCAACAGCAATTGTACATGGGTTGTTTTATATTATACTTCTTTGATATTTGAATGACTTACATTTGCAGAAAATACCACTTGTGATGTTGATAAGCCTACATTATGTAGGCTACATGACTTTATGATTTACTCCAATTTGATGTCTGATGTCTGTCTAAATTGATCTTTGAAGTTTCTTTCCAAAAAAATGGCCCTCGGCTCGACTGATCCCTGCAGGATGCAGTTTGTATACTCTGTCCTCTCAGATGACTTGTTGCAATTAGTGTTATACTTTTTGCCCCAGGGTGTGTGTGCGTGTGTGTGTGTGTGTGTGTGTGTGTGTGTGTGTGTGTGTGTGTGTGTGTGTGTGTGTGTGTGTGTGGGGGGGGGGGGGGGGGGGGGGGGGGGTTAAGAGTGTGACGCTTGGAGAAGGTTTATTCCACGCCGCACTGGCACTAAAATCGCGTTGATCGATCTCTCTTCTGTTTCCCCCTGCAGGTATTGGACATAACGTGGACAGCACGTCGAATAATACGACACACACCAAGTACATCTCGGAAGCCTCGTCCATTTTCAAAATTTTCTCCAACTTCGCCCCCCAGACGAACATTAGCATGATGTCATATCTCAAGCAACCACCTTACACAGTCAATGGACTGAGCTTAACCACGTCCGGCATGGACCTGCTGCATCCATCCGTGGGCTACCCATGTGAGTTACAAACTCTATTTTTTGAATGTGGAATAAAAATAATATAATATATATATATATATATATATATATATATATATATATATATATATATATAAAATATGGTGTTATACGGTATACGGCCTCACAGGACCCATGCGTAATTACACGCACATCATCAGAAACCATCGTTTTCAGTGTGTTTTTTTTCCCTCCACTTGCAGAGATTTAATGGGATTTTTGTTTTTCCATTTAAAATGACTAATCCTTTCTTCTCGCGTTTCCTGGCTTTGCAGCAACACCACGCAAGCAAAGACGAGAAAGGACTACTTTTACGCGCGCCCAGCTCGACATACTGGAGGCGCTGTTCGGCAAAACTCGTTATCCAGACATCTTCATGCGCGAGGAGGTGGCCCTCAAAATTAACCTGCCAGAATCTCGTGTTCAGGTGAGCTCAAATCAAGCGGTTTATAGTAAGCTACCACATTTTTCGAAATGCTATGCAGTCCATTGAAAACGCAACACACACACACACACACACACACACACACACACACACACACACACACACACACACACACACACACACACACACACACACACACACACACACACACACACACACACACACACACACACACACACACACACACACACACACACACACACACACACACACACACACACACACACACACACACACACACACACACACAATAAAAACAAGAAGGAGTAAATACATTCTGGAGAGAATAAAAAATAATCTAAATGTTCCAGGTCTGGTTTAAGAACCGGAGGGCAAAGTGTCGCCAGCAGCAACAGCAGCAGCAGAACGGGGGTCAGAACAAGGCTCGGCCGGCCAAAAAGAAAAGTTCACCCACCAGAGAAGTCAGCTCGGAGAGTGGGGCCAGTGGCCAGTTCACACCGCCCACCAGCACCACGACAGCCCCAGCCATTTCAACCAGCACCGCCGCGCCGGTGTCCATCTGGAGCCCGGCGTCCATCTCTCCGCTGTCCGACCCGCTGTCTACCTCCTCATCCTGCATGCAGAGGTCCTACCCGATGACCTACTCACAAGCGTCGGGATACAGCCAAGGCTATGCCGGCTCGACGTCCTACTTCGGTGGCATGGACTGCGGGTCTTACCTTACACCCATGCACCATCAGTTGCCGGGCCCCGGGTCGACTCTCAGTCCCATGGGCACAAACCCTGGAGTCGCAAGCCACCTGAACCAGTCCCCGGCCCCCCTCCCCACGCAGGGCTACGGGACGTCGGGACTGGGCTTCAACTCAACAGCGGACTGCTTGGATTATAAGGACCAAGCGGCCTCGTGGAAGCTGAATTTCAACGCTGATTGCTTGGATTATAAAGATCAAACTTCCTCGTGGAAATTCCAAGTCCTGTGAAGAGAGTAGTCATCCGTCAAGAACACAAAACAAAACAATGACCATAAATCAAACATAGCCCTGCCATCCTTCAATAGAAATGTATGCATAAAAAGATTGATTCATGCGAGTCGTCGGCGAGACAAGGCGCTCGGGGTGGGGGGCTTGGGGTTTTGGCATGATGGTGTTTGATCCCCTAGAGGAGAAGTTGTATTTATTTTAACACTGGCATTGAGATTTTCAGTTCATTCACAGGTTGTAGCCCCCAATAGTATGTCTATCAGTGTGCGCGTCTATGCGTAAACACCTGTTGGTTAGGACAGCACAGAGTCGCCTCTTGATAAAAGTACAGCAACGGAACAAGTGCTTATCTGATAACAGAACTAAAGGAGCCAATGTTTTGGCGAAGCGTTTGGGATGGACAGGTCTAATTTAAGATACACGATTTTGCCGACGTGACGCGCTGAGAGACGCTTTGGTGAGGATGGTGTGTGGACTGCGCGCCCACGAGGCGACATGGATGCACTACTTTATTTAAGAAAGAAAAAAAAACGTGTTTATAAGGAATCAATATGTAGTTTCTAAGAGACAATCAGTGTGTGTCTTATATAAATGGTACATATGTGTTTTTTATCTGTGCTAGCCTTCGAAACTGTGATCTGTTGTATTGTATGCAATTTGTGAGCCCCCCTCGCATCAGACTCTCTGCTGTGATTTTAATAGATTTCTAACTTTTTTCGAACGACAAAAAAAAAATGCTAATCGTGAATTAATTAGCATCACAAAGAACAGACAAGACTTTCCAAGCACATGGTAGTAATAATCAAGGGATAGCCATACTGGAAAAGACTCTCGGGTGCTGAGAAACTCCTCACTTTACGCGCGACTCCCCTCCATTGATCTGACACACGGTGACCATGGATCCTCACGGGCTCCAAAGATGGTGTTGACCCCACCGATGAAAAGACATGAATAAAGGTCCTGTGAGCTGACCCCACTCATTCTTCAACCAACTAAATCTGTGCCTGCGTATGTGCGTGCGTGCATGCGTGCGTGTGCGCCGTGTGTGTGTGTGCGTGCGTGTGTGATGTTTAGAAAATGAAGAAACTAGGGGGGAAATATATATATATATTTGGAAATCATTTTATCCCGCAAAGCCAAATTCAGACAATGTATCTATCCCGATGCGAAGAATTAACCCATTATATGTCGGGCTAGTTTATTTGGACTACAGTGATATTTCTCTAAAGGAAAAGTATGCTGGTCTATATAAGGCCTATAGAGTTTCAAATGTTTCCAATTAAATCTTATAGGCCTATACCGATAATTTATTTAAACGAAAATTAAAATGCATGCAAACAAAAAAATGTCCCTATCCTTGATGGTAATATATAGCCTACATCTACAATATTTAACGGACCGGTGTGTGTGTGTGTGTGTGTGGGGGGGGGGGCTATTAGGCTATTTATTTATTTCGAAAATTGCAGATCTACAAGCTCACAACGCTCTGCAATGTGACACTTTGTGAGCCTGCAGATCGGCAATTTTCAATTTAAAACAATTGGGTTTAAGTGGTCAAAATGTTTGTAAATTCAAGGCACAATCAACAAAGAGGCAAAGCATCCCACATGCAGGAATAAAATATAACCAAATCTCTTCTTACAACAATAGCCTTATTATACCCAAATGGAGGAATTAACCTTTTTCCTGGTTTTCCGGTAGTTCAATTCAGATAGTTTTAACAAAAGGAATGTGCGTTTTTGGGAAGCAGTGTTAATCCTGGCGGCCTCAAAGAGATGCTAATCCTAATATTTTACTGGCGGGGCTTCTTTGGGGCACAGGGTCTCTTTCAAACACCACCGCATGGTTCTATATAGGCTGCACAAACTTCACATTCCTGGGACTACAATTTCACTTGAAGAACCCATAGACAAACACGCTTTTTTGTATATCTCAAGACGAGGAGAAATTGGCTTCTCGAACCGAAACCAATTGAATGTTGTATTAAGCTATCTGATCAATATAGCTATTCAAGACATATGAAAATATACTTTGAACGGGTTCTAAATGCATGGACACGGCGAAGCGGTATACAGATTAATGAGATTATTATTAGATTATTTTGCAAAGACGAGCTGTAGGCTTTGAAACATTGTTAAAAACTTACACAGATGACAAAACACCGACCCTAATTTAATAGCCTATACGCTAATAATTTTTAGCGTATAGGCCCGTTAGGCCTACCAGATTTTATTTCGAATAAAATGTATCCAACGACGGACTTCATTTTGTCTCAGTGGATAAATCGCGGGGGTGTATGCAGGGGGTTGGTCAGCTCTGTGCATGGGGGGCATTTGTGAATGGCAAAGTTTCAAGTGCAACGATAAGTTGACTTTAAGAGCCAAAGTCAGACGGGCAATCGAATCTTTAATGAGTCGACATGGCTCTACAGTGGGCTAATTGTTAGAAGTCGAACATTCAATTAGCATCCTTGACATTGCCAATAATCTCTTTCAGTCGAGTCCTGTCTAAAGGAGCACACTAATTAAAAGCGTTGCTTGAAATAATCGAAGCGTTACGGAGGCGCGATTCTCTACGTGGTCAGATAATAGGTGTGCGTGTGTGTGTGTGTGTGTGTGTGTGTGCTTAATTGTTCAAAAGTTTAGATGTCTTTTTACCATAATTTATTTGACTTCACAATAGCCAATATCCACATTTCAAGCGGTGTAGGGCAGGCTAACCTGCAGGTTGTCAATATAATAATTATAAGAAAAAAAGGGTTAGGTTTATCGCCGAACAATGACATTTAACAAAATGTGTACGCAATTGTATATGTCGTTGTTGAACTTGAACTTGGAAACAATTAGGTTGGGTTAAAGAAACCTGAATATTCATGAGATGCGTATCCACGCGTAATGTCAACAACTCTGTCCTTCATCCTGGTGAAGCTAAAAGATAAATCTCAGTTTTCGACCCAAGGTCACTATACCGTAACTTTCAGCCCGCAGTTCTGTTAAGATGGGAGACGAAATGGTGTAGCATATATAGGTCTACTCACAGGCCTCAAGGTCAGGGCACACAGGTGATGCACACAAGTCATAGGCCTACGACTGAAACAGAATAGCCTACTCGATAGTATAACCTATATCTTTCTACAATAACTTTGTTTTAATCAAACCAAGAGGGACTAGGCATATAAGGGGCATATGGGATCGACAGACGCTACTTTAATCCCTCGTTGTTTTCGTTAAACAATAGACGATGAAGTCCGCTGTCCGTCCGTCCGTCCGTCAGTGAATTGGTCAGTCACAAGCCATATTAGGCATGGATAAAGTTCGATAGCCTACTTTTATTATAGCCTAGGCCTGGCTGGCTGACTGCAGCCTATATAAATATGACAACTTGGCCAACTGCAGACGTTGGAAAAGTGCTCCGACACTCTCATGTGAACTGCATGCATGGGGAACCGAGAGGTTGAACGATGTCTGGCGATTTCTTCAACATTCTGCATTAATGTCAAAATGCGTAAACAATATATAGGCAGTGGAAAAAGATAGAGAAACGAGAGATAGCAAATATATTAAAACTGTCCGGGAATATGGCAAAATACATCACTTGGACCTGTTTCTCTGACATTGAACTATCACCATATATGATTAGTCCGTTTCACTTTCAGCTCAGGAATTAACTAAATTAAATAGCCCAAAGGATTTGCCTTCTCGATAGCATTGTGAGTATCTTAGCCATGAATTACTTTGACCTAAATAGACCTAATTACATTACAGGTCTTACCGTCTTCAGCAGTAGCAACTAAATTATTTATTATTTGTATTAGTGTTATGATGAAGAAGGTGATTATTATTATTAACAACTTCTAAATTAATCCCACAGTGTCCCCTTGAAAGTGCATAACAGGGTTTAGTTGATCTTTGAATTGATTTAAGTTTCTGCCACTGTCTATGAATTTGAAGGGGTTTTGTATATGGCACACAATACCTAACAGATTTAAATGTTTAAAAGAAAAGAAAAAGAGAGAGATCTGAAGTACCGGTAAGCTACTAAAAAGCATATCATTTTCATTTCTCAGACTCCTCACACATATATGTACAGAGATCCAGACCTCCTCACACATTATATGTACAGAGATCCAGACCCGATAATGAGGCTAATGGAGCAGAGGTCTGAGGGACCACACACTTAATCAATGGCCATTAAAGCTCTGGGTGACCCATATAGTCTAAATATGTTCTACAGCGACCTACTGCCTATACATCACTTTTATTTCCTACAGGATGCACAATTGAAAAATATGTTTTGTTCCTTTTTCATTTTGAGTTATGCACCAGTGCTCAGTGGAAAGAAAAAAGGCAATTTTTCAACACTTACATACTAATTTACTATGTCCATATGCTCTCACAACACAATCAATTCATTATAGCCACTTGATGGCCTATTTCAAGTTATAGTTATACGAGCAATCACGTTAGTACTATGGGTCAAGTTAGTTAATGCTCACCTAGTTTGCACTGCATGCTCTCCGTTTAGAGGGGGGGGTCAGATGTTATTCCAATCTATTAATTATCAGGTATAAACATGAAAAGCTCATTCCAGAAGTTTAAAGAATCAAATTAATAACGTGCTGTGTTGTTGCACAGACACAGGCTGCTTGCATATAGGGAAGCTCCCTATACAAGAAATGTGAGAATGACTCTGAATCTCATACACAATCTCATACACATACACTCATGTGCTTATACATAAAAATAAAAATAAACAATCATGAAAGTGGGCCTCAACCCCAGAAAATCATGGATACATTTGTGTTCATCCTTTCCATAATTTCCTATATTCATGTCAGGGTGGAATATAATTGATATTTCTCTCTCGTTACATATCTCAAAGGAGTTGGTGTTTGATGAAATGCAGCCCAAATGATTCAAGGGTTTCAGCTACAAACAAAAATGTGGTTCCACTAGCAGGTCCTTCTTTAAAACTCCTTGGACTAAATGACTGTGCCGTATTTATTCCATTTATCAATGCCTTTTGACTTATAGAACACCATTAATAAAGATCTCCTCTAGAGACAAATGGAAATACTTTCGTGGTGGATTACGCTCCAGCCTAATGTTGTGCTACATGCAGATGCAGCCCCATGCAGAGAAAAACTACTAAAATATGAGAATTATAATCGCCTGATCAACAAATATTCCAAAAACTAAAGGTCAACTGAAGCCACAAAGACAATCAGGGCTCAAACAGACAATTTGACCGATTAATGCTGATCGGAAACCATGCTTTGCAGGCTTTGGGAAACAACATTTCAGTGGGCATTGCCTAGCAGACAAGTGGGACATGATCACATGACATTGCCAGTCTAAAATTAAGTCTGTTTAATGAAGGCATTCGTTTTATTATTGTGTCATGCATCACAATGATGCCCATTCTGCATGGTTTTATATGACACAATATTTTGCATAATATCATATAGTGCGACTGTGAATACATACATCTTGTCTTGATCAGTAGCCTATACACAATGTATTTAAACGCTTTTTAGGCTTTCACAACATACAAAAAATACTAGATAATGACAAATCAGTAGAGACTAAGTAAAGAAGAAATAAGATCTAAGCTAAAAATATTTTTCCACCTGCATTTACTGCACATGTTATCTTATAGCAGGCCATGCAGTTCAACCTGGTTCCTCCATTGTGATTTCTCAGCAGAAATCTAAAAGGAAAAATACAGACTCCTCCATGCGCTGCATGTCTCCCGACCTTGTCCTCACATGAAAAGCCTTCTGCAGCAGGGTTTGTGACCAAAATTCACATTGCATGCTTTGAATAAACTTTATCTCTCCCACAACCCCCCACCCCATTTACTTTAATTTGAGATGGAGAGCACTGGACAGAACAGCTGACATCACCTGCTGACAGCTTCACAGACAACATCTGTTCACAAATACAGATTTATTTTTACAATATGAAAAGTAGACGATTTTCTATACCTAAAAAGGATAGAGCAGTTGCAACATTTTCTATGAATCAGAGATCTCATAAAATAGCCAGTGTGTTGATTAGCTCTTAAAAAAAGAAAATTGAGGTAATACAATAGTACCTGCCTATTATCTTTGAATATTTCTCCAACATTTCGTTTGAAGTATACACAGTAAAATCCTCAGTGTAAAATTGTACGTTTATGGGTATCTATTTTTGTCACGCTCAGTTAAGAGTATAAGACTAAGGACTTTATTGTGTAGTGCTAGCAGATTTGGTGCTCTCTATCTACCATAGCACACAGGGCCCACTTACCTGTGAAAGATCCACTTTCCTCCCCCTCATGGCCACTCTGAGCCCATGAGACTCCTCATTATGTCAATTAAGCAGGTGCATGCGATGAGGCCTCCCTGATAATTTACACCTTTCTAACAAACAATCTTTTAATCTCCTGCAAACAAGATTCTCTTGTGAGACAGTCGGTCTATAGCAGGAACCAAAAATTAATTAGCCTTATCCAACAGATTATAGCTTAGAGACCCCCCTAGATGGACAGCAGTTATAGTATAGAGGCAAATCAACCCAGAGGCAGAATCTCGTTTCTTATTTCAATATTTCATTGAGTTAGACAGTATGTCATCAAACGGTTTCAGGTTGTCGTCAGGCAGAGGCCGAGGCAGAGGCTTTTGAATTTCCGATGCACTTCATGTGCACTTGATAAATAGAAGCATGCATCGCTATCACTCAATACCTAAATAAATACTTCTTCGGCATGCAGCGTTTGAAAATGTTACTCACAGAAACTCACAGATAAATAAATGTATGATACTCTCCACAACAGGTTATTTGTGTGGGCCTACCTCGCTGATTGTGAAGACTGTCCTCCATCTGAACTTTTAAGGATTTGAAATAAATGGCATTTGAATTTATATGGCCGCCTATTTGAGAGGTAGCAATTTAGCAAAGTATTGAAGAGACATCATGGACCACAAAAGGTGAGGCAACATCTATTAATATTGCTACTTATAATACATATATATATATATTTTTTTAAGATATCTTTTTTGCGGCTTACGCCTTTTATTGATTTTTTAAGGGACAGACAGTAGGCTGACAGGAAACAGGAGAGAGATGGGGGGATGACATGCGGTAAAGGCCGTGTCGGGTCCGGGAGTCGAACCCGCGGCACACCGCGACTGGATCACCAGTCCGGTGCCCAGACCGTTACGCTACGGCCTGGGCCTATAATACATATTTGAGGGGCGCTAGGCCCTCCTATACTGTATGTCCAGCTTTTAGTGTGCGTGTAAACACAAACTTTGTCCTAACACAAACATTAAATGCCATTGATAATGAATGGACTGTAAACACAAACATTAAAAGCTGGATATAGGATGTGAATGGCCAGAATTAGATGATGTATGATGATAAGTGCACCCCTCACTTCACACGGGTGTGATTTCTTTCATTCATGCCCTTTCTGTACCTTCACAGGACCTTGACCAATTTCATTTAGGTTTTTTTAAATAATTTTACAGAATAGGGACAGGGAGCTCCAGCTGTCACACAGGCCTATATGTTCAGCCTCAGTGGACTGGATTAAACAGAATGAGGCTTGCAATCACACTCTTCCCCCCACACACGTTTCTCCCCAAACACACCTGCAGTAAAATACCCAGTGATCATTTGTGCATATACAGTACATTTACCAATATAGGTCCATTACCAATGATCTTCTCAGCTTGCTGTTGCTGTAAAAACTGTAAAACAAAAAGACATGGTCAAAGTCACAGTGAACCGTTATGCCATAACGCATCACTGTAACTAAAATTACACTATAACGGTTATGGTGTGATTACTGGGATGCACACATTCAGGCACTATTTTTACATCCAAGTCAAGTGCAATGCTATTAAGGAACACAGGAATACAGTAAGCCACAAAATATTAACCACTCTGGTTCTATTAACACTAACAGCTATACTGACAAATCAAAGACGACCAACGAATACAGGACCGAGAAGGTACTGAAATATTAAGAACTCACTGTACACAAAAATAACATCCATTCAGTTTTAGGGAACAAGTATAAATGCTTTGGAGTTTGGAGGATCGTTTTCCGGTTACAGCGAGTGCTCTTGGGCCTGCATGGGAGACGCACAAGGGACAAAAAGCCTCTCTATGCTGCAGGCCAAACATTAATATGGCTTAAATAGTAAGAGTCTTCCCCAAGTGAAATCAGGATAGTCAAATCTCTCTCTCATATGGCTAATTTAACAGTCTCCAAAATCTCTCTATCCTTCTCTGATCAAGTTGTATCTCTTCTAACATCCCCCCCCCCCCCACCACCACCCCCACCCCCACCCCCACCCCCACCCCTCCACCTGTTAGTCTGGTCTTGTGCCCCTGACTCCCTCTCTCGCCTGACAGCATATGGAGTGGTGACTGGCCCAGGGAGTCGTTGAGTATGGAGACAGATGCAGCCCCCCCTCCCTCCCTCACTCCCCTCCCAACAGAGACCCATCCACCCGCCATCACCCGCCCCATCTCTCACATCCACCTGTTTGGGTCACAGACCAGGGATGAGTAGCCGTGCGCGTGCCGTACCAGTGGCTTGGACAGTGGCTTTATTATCCCACCCTGAGACAAAGGGGTATTTAGGGAGGCCGGCTGCCCGCTCAAGGGAAACACAATGCCATGAGGCCTGCCAGCCTCAGGGTCCTCAATCATGTGCCCACTTGTGTTATATATCAGCGTTAGGGGGCATCTGTTGTGAGTGTGAGTGTGTGTGTGTGTCTAACCTAAGGTATTATGCCAATGGGTCTGCAAAATAGGGGGGCACAGAGGACAAAGAGTGATGGGTTTGGGTGTGTGTGTGTGTGTGTGTGTGTGTGTGTGTGTGTGGGTGGGGGGGGGACGAGGACGACGGGACAATTGCATCCATTATAATTAAATTGGGTCTACACTTGAATGCATTGTGGTCTCGTGGCAACCTAATAGCAGGTCAACTTCTGCTGCTATTGACATTCATAATAGATTATTTACTAAATTACTACATGCTGTTCATTAACACATGCTGATAACGAATTGCTACATGTAAGCCAAGTACTGCATTATAATGACAAATTGACAATTGCTATCCCAATGGATAGGAAACTCAAAAGAGAACTCTGGATGTCTGGATAATACTTAACCTAAATCACGGTAGAATGTCCATCCATCCATCCATCTTCAACCGCTTATCCTCGCGGGGGCAACATTAGTAATTTAATCCTCTGGGATCTGTGCCAGGGTCTTCTTCCAGCGGGAAGTGCATCGAGGACCTCCCTAGGGAGACGCTCGAGAGGCATCCTAACCAGATGAACGAATGGTAGAATGTGTAACAGTTATATGTCAAATAATACTACATTTGTGGTCCATCTTATTTACATCTACCACCCAAACCCATAGAGGACATACAGTATGTCTGGATAATACTTAACCTGAATCATGGTAGAATGTGTAACAGTTATATGTCAAATAATAATTTGTGGTCTATCTTACTTACATCTACCACCCATTAACCCATACTTACATGTTATTACCTGTTGTGGACATTACAACTATTTCAGTACCATAAGTATGGAGTTACTTACTCTGGGGTAAGCACATTCATATCGCTCCAGAGATCAATAATATTGATCAATTCAAAGAAACAGTACTTGGCTGCTTTGTGGGGAGGTAGGGGGTCGTAGTGATTTATGAACTCCAGTAGAGTGGATCATATACACATGGCAGGGTTATTGGGGTCAACTCACCAGGATCTCAAAGTCACAGAGGTCAGGGGAAGTCAAGCCGTCAATGCTGGCAGACTTGACCCCCAGGTCACCGGGGAAAATGAACAGAGCAGCATAACAAGCAAGTCAAAAGGCTCAAGGTCATGAAGATAACGTCTGGTGGTCCCTGGCGGTCCCTGGGGTTGTGTAAGCATACTAACTGTACAGCCTTCCACAAACTATGAAGTGCATAATTGTTTTATGAATTAAATTTAACCGTCACTTTATATACCGTACGCTATTAATATTAACTTCAACTAGACAGAGGCCTTTTGTGGCGGTTCTGGACAACCGCGCGCTCGACACCGGGCACTGCACTCACTCCCTGTGGGTGTGAAACGCGCATGTCGAATTTGGAAGTCGGTGGGGCTAACGGTTCTCGAGTTACATGCATTACAGCCGTACACACGTACGTACGGACGTACATATGTACAGACAAACAGAGAGACGTGGTGCATTTATAGATAGATAGCCCTGGCATCCCTATTTTGGGTATGCCATTATAGGTGACATTTGAGGAAAAACAGGCAAACATTTTGAAAATGTAAAACATAGCAGACCTACAAGCTCACAGTGTGTTGCGATGCGACATGTTGTGAGCTTGTAAATATGTTATTTTCATTATTCATTGTACAATGAATATCCTTTTTAATTATAGCAAATAAGTAGGGTTAGGTTGTTAATATCTAGTGTGTGTGTGTGTATAGTTGACATAGATACTCCACTGTTACGTTCTTAGTTTATACATGATTCATGATAACTACTTTTTATATATGTGATGTATGCCAAGCTTTTGTTTTTTCTTAAATGTAAGTCGCTCTGGATCAAGAGCGTCTGCTAAATGCCTAAATTGTAAATTGTGTGTGTGTGTGTGTGTTGCTGGTCTAGACAATGTTACATCATCCCAGTGGGGGTGTGTGTGTGTGTTATTATGTGTTTATCATGGCTGACAACAGCGTAGCATGTTCCCTGGTCAGGGATGGTTACACATGGCTGCTGCCGCCCTGACCTACAACCCCCTCCTTCTTGTTTGTCAGCGCTTGTTTGGCCTACTTTCATGAAGACAAACACGCCCGTTTGTTTTGTTTTAGCATTTCCATTAAAATGGAATAAACAAATGCCCAAGTGGTGGGCAGCTGAAGCTGATGGGTGAAGGGGGGGGGGGGTCTCAAACTATGAACTCTCCAGAAAATGTATGACAAAAAACAAAACCAAAGACATTGCAATTTGCAGGCAGCATAGATTAGCACAGTCCAAAGAAAACAGTACAAGGCTATATTCACAAGAAATACCTCACCACAACACTTTCCAAACATATTAAAATCAGCATCAGATTAAAAAACAACAAAACAGTGTTGTTTTGGGCTCCTCAGACCGTCTGGACTGTAACAGAACTGTGGGCCGCTGGGACAGCAGGTCCTCCTCCCCCCCTCCCCCCCTCCCTGGACAGTAAGGATGCTACAGTTCACTAATGAGCGCGGTGCGTAGGTCTTTAAGAGTCCTTAATTAGTGGCACACTGACTGACACAGGCCAGCCCAGAACAGGGAGGGGAGGGGCCACACTGGGGACAAGGGGGGGGGGGGGGGTCTGGGGGGTACTGGTGAGAGGAAGACGTAAACAAGAAGAAACTTCTTCTGGCTTCACCTTGTTTCTTTCTTCTTCTTTTTTTCCTTTCCAATTTGAACTCAATCAATTTGCCACCATACACCAAAACCTAATGAACAATTCTCAGCTCGACGTTTATTACCCCCCCCCCCCCCCCCCCCGCTGTACAGCAAATCAATGTTTTTGATAGTAGGCACTCAATCAGACAAAATTGATTATGTCCTTTTAAACGGGTGTGACACAGATAACGGTCCAAGGCGAGGCAATGGACTGTGGCTAACACATCTGATTGAAAGGCTTTAAATGTGTGTCAAACAAGCAGTGGGACATCATGTTTGACTTGAATTATCAGTGGTCCCACGGGACGCTTCTGGGACCCGTCCCCAGGCCCAGGAGTGTGTGTGTGGAATACTAAGAGGGGATCACTGGTGACCAGCGGGTCAGTAGTGGGACCAGTTGGACTGACTGGGTGCATGTATCCTTCAGGGGAGTTGGCAACATTCCTACAGGAGGTCCTTCATTTACTGGACCCCCACTAAAGGGATGGGCACACTTCTAGCACACAGCTGCCCACAAACACTGTGTGTGGTGTGTGTGTGTGGGATGGGGTGCAGATGGGGGAAAGGGGGGGGTCCCATCTGGGTTCATAGAGAGCTTAGCATCAGGATTACAATGCAACAGTGGTGGCTTCAGATTGAGCGGCGATTACCCCCAAGCTCACCAACACACGACACCATCTACCCCCTCCTCCTCCTCGACACCACCATAGCCATCCTTCTCCTGCCTACATGGAGCACCACTCCATAAGGCCTACAGGACTGGGATTTGGAGGGTGTGCTCAGGCGAAACAGTCAGTGTTAGAAACAGAAGCCACGCAGGGCACACCATCATACACCATCATCATGGCATACCATCACCCGTTCATTGAAACCACAGAACACCCTGTTAGCTCCATCCTTCTCCCCTGTTTACTCCACCTTGCATCAGGGCCACAGCTGGACTAATCTGTTTGTCAAACGTGAGTCTTGCTTCTGCATCCCCCCCCCCCCCCACACACACACACCCACACACCCCCCTCCACCTCCCAGCGGCCAGTCACCATTAGTCCCAGCTCCTTCAGCCCAGGGAGATTGAAATGTTAAGGGCAGAGACGACAGCTCCACTAATTAAATTCTCCAGGTTAATCCCTGCCGATCCCTGAATCACACTCTCCAGCCAGGCCCTGCAAGGAGAGAGGAGGGCAGAGGTGTGTGGGGGAGGCGAACAACAAACAACAAACACTCCATGCTAACAAACACCCAAAAATCTAAAAACAACATGGGAGGGTGAAAATGAGAATGGAAACATTTTCGAAACAATGGACAGGGTTTACAAACAAGTGACTTGACATAGCCTACAAGCATTAGCTACTTTATAGAGACCAGACCACAAAAAACATACTCTATCGTCTGTCACAAGTGACTCCAAATACAGTATGTCTAACAAACATATAATCATCACGATGTCCATGTTAATCTCTTAAACCCTATGTATATTTGATTGAGTCCCCAAGGGGTCTACATTAGGTCCTCCCAATACCAAATATCCTTGCCGATCTACAAGTACACGTGTTGCAATAATCTGATATTTTTCATTGATTGTTCACCCTAGAAACGCCCCAGAATAGGGACACTAGGAGTTATGCTTACATAATTACATATAATAACATCTATAATGGTTGATTACTGCCAAAGCACCAGTCCACTGGTATTCACAGGCTTGTCTAACATTCCTCAGTCTGTGTGAGGAGACTGTGCTCACCAACATTGGCCTTGGACCCGTCATCATCTCAGCAGGTAAGGTGGCCTTGTGTCTGAGACCTGCACCGCCGTACCACAGAAGACAGCTGACGTGCTGGCCGAGATGGCTGAGCTATGTGACCTCGTCGCCATCACAAGGGGTGTTAAATTACACCCATGCTTCAAACCAGACAGCAGTCCTCCTATCAGACACACAGAGCACAGAGTGATTGGAAAGTATGGAAACAACAACATATCTGACAGGACCAACACGTATAGGCTACAAGTTTTAACATACAACATACTACTAACCAAAACATACGTGCTTTAATCACCTCAAGTGACTTATTGAGTTATTGTACCGTTGCAACGCACTTATGCATGTACTAGAGATGTCCCGATACTGTATCGGTATCTGAAATGTATCTGCCCTTATTCGTCATATCGGTATCTGAGAATATGCCAGTCTAACCACCAATGCAACACAGGGGTAAGGGGTTGACACTATGGCAGGTAAATGAAAGATCTGCAAACAAACTACTACTCCATGTTCCTGACACCAAACTGCGCACCATGGGGGACCAGGCCTTTTGCTCAGCAGCACCACGTCTATGGAATAGCCTCCCCATGGACCTGAGAGTGCCGCAGAGTGTGGAATGTTTTAAAACAGGCCTGAAAACCTTCCTGTTTCGGAAGGCCTTTTTGTGCTGAACTGTCGCTTTGCACTGTTTTTGTTAACCCTGTTTTTAACCTTTTATGATAGACCATATGTTTTTAATCTTGTAGCACTCTGAGATTCCTTGTGAATGAAAAGTGCAATATAAATAAAATTCATTATTATTATTATTATTATTATGTTGGGGCATGTGGACTTTGGTTTCGAGTTGCCCAAACTGCAAGCTTAGTGCACATTTGAGTGAGGAGTCTGCTATGAATACAACACGAGATATATAGCTAGATTAGCTATGAGCACAACACGAGATCACAACACTGGTATCGGTATTCGGTATCGGCTAAGCTAACACAGAAATTGTGGTATCGGGAACGAAAAAAGTCGGGACATCCCTAGCATGTACCTAACTGCCCGTCACAAATTACAAAATTACAAAACACAAACTGCTAATATTCTGGATTCCATACACAGCAAGGTCCAGTGGTTGGAAAACGATGTCTAGGTCTCGACTTCTGGTAGAATGTGTGTGTGCGTGTCAATATCAGTCATCAATGTAGTCGATAAACAGACAGGGATGCTCTGTCTGAACCCCATGTTCCCGGTTCAATCCCAGGGTACTCCTGGCTGTGTGTCAAAGTATGCTTGAGCAACCCTAATGTAACTGCTCCTGCAGGTTAGCGCTCTGCATGGTTCCCTCTGCCATCAGTGCGTGAATGGGTGAATGCAGTCCATTTACCGTCCATGTCTGCATCATAGTTATATCTGTAATGTTTAACTGCCGTAAGCAGCTTTATTGTCACATCAGAGGTTTACATAAGTAAAAACAAATCACACTCATGTGAAGTGAG
The DNA here is from genome assembly GCF_964188405.1 of Protomyctophum parallelum. Lineage (NCBI taxonomy): Eukaryota > Metazoa > Chordata > Actinopteri > Myctophiformes > Myctophidae > Protomyctophum > Protomyctophum parallelum. The sequence goes on from NC_139718.1 coordinate 12,652,653, forward strand.
GGGCGCTCTTATCATCATGTTCCGGTGGTTCCATTCCACCAGACCCTTCTGGACCTCCTCTCTTATACAGGGAGGACAGCAGGATCATCAACGGGTCAACGGGTAAAAGTCGGGTATCAGTCATCTACTACGGTACATATTATACATGACTTAAGATATAAAGGTGGCCCAGGCCGTAGCGTAACGGTCTGGGCACCGGACTGGTAATCCAGTCGCAGTGTGCCGCGGGTTCGACTCCCGGACCCGACACGGCCTTTACTGCATGTCATCCCCCCATCTCTCTCCCGTTTCCTGTCAGCCTACTGTCTGTCCCTTCAAAAATCAATAAAAGGCGTAAGCCGCAAAAAAATATCTTAAAAAAAAAAAAAAAAAAAGATATAAAGGTGATTAGCTGCTCACAGAAATCTGCCTGTTATAGAGCAATCTATTTTAGAGTGGCATTTCTTCCTTGCCTTGCCGGAATGTGCGTGCAAAGTTTCACTGCAATCGAACACTGTGTTCATGATTTGAGGCATTTTGTTCCAAATGGGCCACTCCTGTGGCCACACTATGACTGCACAGAATCGTTCCCGATAGGTATTGGCCTAGTCTAAATATTGAATCAAGCAACTTAAAAACTTTATGGGGTGCACATGCCACACAAAAGGCAAGAGTAGATTTATACCAGGGATGTGTTTTAGAGTTAAAAACCCCTTTATAAAGCCCTATATACTTCTTTGTACAAAATAAAACACACCTGTGTGAAGTGAAGGGCGCTCTTATCATCGTACATCATCATGACTTAACATGCCCATTTACTCAGACACATACGTAAATTCTCCATCCATTGTCAATGGGAATTTAATGTTTGTGTAAGACAAAAACCCTGCCCATACAGTAGTGTGCACACTACTGTATGGGTAGGGCATATGGGGGAAGACGTTCTTGCACAGCGTGGGCGTGCCGCGTCACAGGCGGCGTGCGCCTGCGTTGTGGCACAGCGTGGGCCTGCGTTGTGGCTTCACGTCACAGACAGCGTGCGTCTGCGTTGTGGCTTCGCTCAGAGGTGTAATGCCTGATTAGGGGATTACAGGAAAGTGCTTCTTTGCAGTTCTGTGAGAAACAATTATTAACATGTTGGTGTCTCTAATCCTGGATAAACACAGCTTTTCAAGAACAACAGTGAATCCCCCTGTTCTTTTTTTCCACATTTAAACCCCGTAGTCACTTGAACTCCAAAAGCCTAAACGATACGAGAGAGGAGTCAATGTGGAAACGCTGCCATTACCGAGGTTGGGCTCTCACAGCTGGCCGACAGACCCTTCACTGAAATCCAAATTTAGCTTGGGGAAAGAATGGCATTGTGTACTGAGCACTACTCTTTGAAAGGGCATTAGACTGAAATAATCTTTTATTTGTTTGTACACTTGTCTCGTGTAATCTGCTTTCTAGTAATACGGAAACGATTTTCCAGAAGTCATGCTGGGTAGACGTAGGATGGCCGATCCAGGTGGGGAGTGGAGAGAGGGTACAGTGGGCGGGGTACCACTCTGATTCTAAACTCTGGTTAGTGCCGTCAACCTCAGAGACTCAGACTTTTAACATGCCCACGTTTATCTCAACTAGGTGCTGTCGTTTTTACATTATCCACGACCAATATTAACGATAGACTCAAAGAATACATTTTAGAATCGCACGCATGCACGCACGCACGCACGCACGCACGCACGCACTCTCCCTCCCCACTGGTATCTCACTACCTACAGTATACATCTAACCTATAAAAACACAAATCTTCTACTAATACATGATGAATGAATGATACAATGAACGTTTGAGAATCAATGGTCTAGGAGTAGTGCTATCATTTGACACTTTAAGAGCACCTCATGGCGCTTGACTTTTCCTGCAACCTAAGGTCTTACAAAAAACTATTCACTGACATGACAACTACACACTAAAATCCAGTCGGAATGTAAATATATGTAACCTAACTTATCTAATGGATCTGAGGTAACTATAAACAGAAAAGCATGGTACAGTAGATGCTCATTATGATGTCCATGACTATGCTATAATTATTATTCCACTTGACCACTTTGATTGACCTCTGAATAGAGCAGAGCAGCATACTATACCAGTCACCGCCACAGGGCTGCCATGTCTCTGGTGGTTGATGATGATGATGATGCCCATCTGGCAGTGGGCACGATTTAGCTCTAGTCCCAGAGTACTTCTGCAGGGAACCCCCAAACTGCTGAACATGCACACAGTGACCTGGGACCAGGAAAACACACACAGACACACACGCACGCGAGCATACGCGCATGCACACAACCTTGACATTTCCACAAAAACATTAATAAACTGCGTTTTATCATCCTATACTAGAAATATACAGCACATGTATATGTCAATATTGAGTGATTGGTTTTGATATGTTCAGCTGGGACACGCAGGCTTAGTGGATGGACTGCAGTGGACAAACACAAACTATGATAAACAAGGTGGAAATGTGACCCAGACAAATAATGACACACAGAGGGGGGAAAACACATCTATACGTATAGTGTGCAGAGAAGACTTGTTGTTGTCATGAGGCAATATGCAGTAACACATTTATCACACAAAACGGGTAAATATACGCACAAGAGCGCACACGCACACACACGAACGCACATATATATAATTACAAAAACACAGACGGATAGGGGACAGGCAAACATACAAAGACACCCAGAAGCAGTCACCCAGCCACACACCACACCTAACCACTGATAATCCCCTAGACAGAGGAACATGAACACACACACACACACACACACACACACACAGTTTATCACTGCGAACCAGCCCACCGACACCCATCACTCTAATTCCGTTTGTCTGTTTAGATTCGTTTTGCTTTAATCCTCCCTTGTTTGTGCACATCTGCAAGCACTGCAGTAGTAGAGGTAGAGAGAGAGAGAGACACAGAGAGACAAACGGAGAGAGAGAAACGGAGAGAGAGAGAGAAACGGATACAGAGACGGAGAGAGAAATGGAGAGGGACAGACAGACAGACAGACAGACAGACAGACAGACAGACAGACAGACAGAGTGCTCTCATACGTTGCACTCTCCCTCCTGAGTTTGGTGCTGGTACCAAGAGCTTGAGAGCAGGGGGCAGACATCCCCTGTCCCAGTCTTGGAGCAGCCACCAGGCCCGCAGGCCCCCGGTAATCACTGCAAACAGTCAAACACCCAGTCACACAGGCTCATACACCAACACAACATTACACAGTATTACACCACATCTTATTATCCCATTCAAGTCCCTCTATTAGCTCAATTGGATGGCGGGATTTTCATTTGTAAATTGGGGGGATTTTAGATTAGCTCGTCTGTCAGCGATGAAATGCCCCCTGAGACTGTGAATAATGTGACCAAAAACCTATGAATCAATGCTTACGCATGCTGCAGTCACATATGAATGGACGACGCGACTGACGTCGTGCTGTGCAGAAAGGAAATCGGGCAACGTGAACTTGAACCACGTCTTTACTCTTTATGGGTCACATGCACTATCAATCCAGCAAGTCATTGTTACAGGGTCTGGAGGATATAAAGTAAACAAGGTTCCTGACTTGGTTTAACTGCAGCCACTTTAATTTAGAGCTAAATCTGGGCATGTAGTGACACAGTAATAATGAGACTTGACACCGTTTTCATACACTTGACAATAAGCAGCATTAGGTTGTGTGAAGCTAATGATATTCAGGTTTAATAGCAAAGTATCACAGAGATAAATATTAGCTGCTATACACACCTAGCAGCAACATTATGCAGAATTCAAGCGCGTCGACTGAAAGCAGGCGAATGAATTACCCCTCTTCTTCCCCGGGCCCTCCGTTCAGACACGGAGTGAGAAAGAGAGAGAGAGAGAGCGAGAGAGAGACAGCGAGAGAGAGGAAGAGAGGCACCCTGAGCAAGTCGAGAGATGTGGCAAATTATGAAAATGCCTCTCTGTGTCCTAAATGGAGGCCGAGCTCTTTAATGTGGCACAAAATTAGAACCTGAGGGAGAAAGTGTGGCCCGCTTGATTGGCGAAACCCCTCCCAGCCCAATAGCCTGCATCCCCCCTCCCCCTCACCCCCATCTCAAAGCACAGAGATATTATCCCGTGCCCAGTGGCTCTCTCTTGTATGGGGAAATCGGAGGGACCCCAGAGAGAGCCCAGAGGCGTCCATAAAGGTGCCTAATTTGTCAGTTTACCCCTCAATTATTTAAATAGATCTAAGAAGAGAGCGGAGAATGGGGCTTTTTCTCTGCCTCGTAGTACTCAAAGCACAGGGAGACCTTTCTCCACGGTAGCCATTTTCAATTATGCTCCGCGCTGCTGTCTTTGATATACAGACGCGCTGTAGTAGAGAGAGGGGCTGTATCAAATAAACAAATGTGTGTACACAAGATAACGACGGGGACTTGGGGATACAATTCAGTTTGTTCCAGAAGAACAAAAAAAATAAGTTATTTTGTACTCACAAATTTAGATTAGAATTAAGTTAGATTAAAATTAACTTTACAAACACGCTTGCATATGCAAGCACACAGACACAGGCCTTCATGTTTACATATAATACTACATTTATTGTCCATCTGCACATACATACACATCATATGCACTGTATGCACACCTCTCATTGAGGTGGAGGGAGGGATGCTTGTTTGGTTTGATGATTGTAAGGACTGTTTGTCCAGTCATCCCCTGAGGTCTTCTATCCATATATATACACCATCAGGGCAAATCTCTTCTCCCTGTGCAGTTCTATAGTCCTATCTGCCTATCCTCACCCCCAGCTTGAGGAACCAGTGCTCAACGTGGCAAACCACTGAAGGTATGCGAGGCCCCGGTGGTTGTTGATTGATCCTGGAAATGTAGAGGGGTTGAACTCCCCAGCCACGCTATAATCCTCACCATATCTGTGAGGTGAAGATGATTTATAGGGGGGGGTCCACGCCAGGTGAGGGGGGTGACTATACACATCTGCCAGATGCCATGTGGCAGCAGGTAAATATACTGTATGTCTGAGTGCTTAGATTGCTGCAGACCCCATGTAGCGAAGGACTCTCATCCGTGTGTGTGAAACCACCACAATCCTTTCAATAAGGCTTTGCGTCGGCACTGATGCCAACATCAGGTCCAGTAGCGGTGGTACAATAGGGGCCGGGGACTCCTACGCAGAGAAACCAGACAATGCTGTGCTCCATTAAATACAGGCAAGACACTTGCAAGAGGAAATGCACTGTGCATTTTTACACAATGGAAGCAAAGCAGACCGCCGCAAACAGGGGACATGCACACACACAAAGGAACGCACTACAAACACCTGAACAAATAAACTCAGCAAATCTGCAAACATACCGCTCTATACCTGCATTGCAGGCATACAAACAAACAATGACTGCCACACCCACTCACACACACACACCGAGGTGATGGCAAACTTAAGAAACCGAGGAAAGTTACACGTGGAGTCGTGTCAATAACACAGGCGGCCATTAAAAGCATAATTCCACCCAATATACATGCACATTCTTATGCGTTCGTAGGAAAACATCCACGCTCAACAGACAAATGGTGCTAAATGGTACCAATGACTATTGGTGCTATATACTGTAGCACATATCAAGGTGCAATGTAGCACATTTATCAAATGGTGACATACATAATTATGCAACCATCAGAGGTGCCTAAAGTAAGATGAAGAACCAGTAGAGAACCATAAAGGGGCTTACAGGTTTTTTATATTTGGCAGCAGATCTATATACTGCAGCCTGTCTATTATAGCAAAGAACCGCTGAAGAACCAATATCATTTTTTTATTTTATTCCCATGCTCATTCTGTGCTCATGACAACAGCCATTTGATGATTTCTAAAAGTGGAAAATATTCGTTTATGGAACACAAATAGGCACCGGTGTGTTGTTGAGAGGCTGTTAACTACAGTGAGAGGAACCAAACACAGACGATGGACAGTTGGTGACTGTGTTACATAAAACCTGCCAACTTCACAACTTTAACAATAACAATCATCCAACAATCCCAGGCTAAAAATAGTGTGGAGTTTTGTGGCTGGAATTGGCAGCATCCACAACGATGGGTGGCACCTCGTAAACCTCCTTGAAACAGGTTTCCCCTGCTTAGAGAAGGGATCTGCAGGCCAAAAGTTTTTCCACAGTATAAGATTCTGCGAAATCTGTGGCCAGCTCAGTATATCATGCCTCTCACACCCTCTATTCTCTACCCAAAACTCTAACCAACACCCCATACCCCCCCCCCCCACCCCCAACCCCATCCCTGACTCCACTCCACTCCACTCCAAGCCTCGATCCAGCCAGGGAGGAGAGAGAGGAGATAGGCCCAGCTGCTAAAGCTGCCTTTTCAGACACTGCTCCCGCTCGGTCTATCTGAGATACACAGCACGCGGAGGTGTCGCTTTTCTGCTGGCATTTCGGACAGTATCTACTTATAGACGGGAGGAAAAGAGAAAAGAAAAACAGAAGGGGTATTATCAGGGAGGGATGAGAGCAGCAAAGGCATTTTGTCTTTTTATTCCCCTCCTAAGCCCTGGGCTTTGCTCCCAATCCGATTGGTCGATACGGCCAGGGATGTAAATGAAATGCAAAGAGGAATAAGGCTGGCTTCCCATCTCCAGTGTGTGCCCCCCTAAGTCCCCCTCCCCTTTCTCTCTCCCTTCCTGTCTCTCTCTCTCTCTGGCTGTTTATAGTGTTGTGTTTCTGTCTCCCATTCACAGACTTGCCTCCACTTTCCCTGTCTCTGTTTCACAGTTTCACCCTCTCTCAGCCCCCCTCCCCTCCATCCCTCCCTCCCCTCTCCCTGGCTGGGCTCACAGCTCTTATCTCCTCAGACGCCCCACATTCCAGCGTTGCCGTGGCTCCCTGCCTGCATCCCTGGTCACGGCGATTCCACGGGTTCCCACAATCCTCGGCAGCTTGCTGATTTAGGGTGGGCAACTGACTCTCAGAGACAGGGGAGAGGAGAGGAAAGGAGGGGTTGGGGGGTGTGAGAGAAGGATGAGAGAGACAGAGGGTAACAAGGGGGAGGACAGAGAGAAAGTAAAGTAAAACAGGCAAGGGACGACACATGAGAGAACATTGCAGTGCATCATGTTGTAACCAGGAATACTGTACATACCGATACAAATGTTCAAGTAATAACGATTTAATAGCAAAACACAGTTCAGGTAATATTATATTTATATATTTGTCACATCTAAGTGCAGGTTGATAGTGGTTTATGAGAAAGCAAACCATCTCTGCTCGGTCCCATCTCCTATGGCAGCCAGCCGACAGCCACCAGAGCAATGGTGTAGAGTAACTAAGTACATTTACTGTACTGTACTTAAGTATTTTTTACTTTACTAGAGTATTACCAATTTCCTACAATATCTCAAAGGCAAATATTGTACTTTTACTCCACTACAAGTATTTGACAACTTTACAGCGTCCCCAGCGGGAATCAATCCCGGGAGGTGTTCTGTGGCCAACACGGAAGTGCCTCTTGCCTACAACTGCGTATAGTTTCTGACCACGACTCTTAAGCGAACTTGAGCTACGTGGGGCACAACCGAGTGAGCTAGAGCGAGTTGCGACCTGATAACAGAGAATAGCAAATCATGTTCTGGCGGGAACATTTGCCCCGAGTGCCACTCAAAGTGGCTATTATTATTACTGGCCAATCACAGTGTGTCCTGGCACAAGTGCACTGGCCAATCACAACGCATCCTTGCAACACTGAAAGATTCCTTGGCTGCTGACAGAGCCTATTTTTTTAAGTTCAATACAGACAGCCATAATCCATTAGTGTTATTATTGCGGGCTTGAATAGCATGTCCACTGTTGTTTAATATCGTACATCTTCCCGGGGCCGTTTTGCCCTCTGGGCTGTGACGTCATGTGGGACAATACATCATCACCGTTTCTTCAGGCACAGTATTTCTTATTAATATGGTTGCATAAAACTACTCTCTATTCTCTCCTCCGATTGGCCAGTGATTCGGAACTCTTCCCAAGGCTTTTATGCACTTTGCCCTCATCTGATTGGACAGTATACAGTGACATACCCAACTCAGTGAAACTCTTATCACACTTTTGATTACTTCTTGAAGAACCTGACATTTCTTCTGGTAGTCAACCACATTCGCAATTCCGCAGGTTTGAATCTTTCTAGTTATTAGTGTGGTTGCCGATAGGCAAACAGACTGTTGTTATTGGTCTTTTCTTTCTCTCCTCTGATTGGATGAAGATTACACCACCCCTGCCCTCATGATTGGACAATATAGTGACATCACTATATAGATAGGCAACCACACTCACAATTTCCTGGGATTGTAGTGTAGTGTGGTGCCTCTGATCCTAATTCCACAGGATACACTCTTTGCCCTCATCTGATAGGCAACCACAATTCCCCAGGGTTGCATCTGTTTCCTCCCAGTCCTAGAACGAAGAGGCTAAAGGCAGACACAGCGGCAAGAGACACATGGCTGCCCTGGTGCTGTCCAGGAGGGAAGCAAGGGCATTCCCCTGAAGAACATCAAGATGCTGGCTGGTGTCCCCCTCATTGGATGAGTGCTGGGGGCTGCTGTAGACTCCAGCATGTTCCACACTGTGTGTGTGTGTGTAAACGTCAACGGACCACGATGAGATAAAGACGGTAGCCAAAGCTTGGGGGGGGCGAAGGTTCACCGTAGGAGCCCTGGAATGTTCAGAGATCCACCTCTGGATTGAGGTGGATGTGATCTGTAACATCCAGGCGACGGCTCCGTACCCAACCTCCATCCGTTCCATGTGAAGGAAGCTGTGGAGACGATCACGCTGCATGTGACTCCGTCTTCGCTGTAGACGACACCAGTTCTGCTGGCAGGAGGTCAAGAGAGAGGGGACTCTATATGGAACCATGTTGAAACCATGCAACTCACAATAAACATGGGCAACACAGGTAGCATCGGGATAGTTCTACCAACTATCCCATTATTGGTAGTGCTACTACTTCCATTTCACTGTATGATGTACTGTTTTTCCATTTATTTCCCCCCATCTAGTACAATAATGGATTATATTTCTATAGTGCTTTTCTAAGCATTCAAAACGCTTTAAAATATTTAACATTATTTTGTTTTTATTCATCAACAACATTCATTACATATTACTATGTATTTACGGTCCGGTGTTTGAAATCGGTTGATGCGGCCCTTTAAGTGACTCTCCATGTCCATTTGCTGGCATTTGCGTGCCACAGTGTCTCACCAAGCAACCTTCATGAGGCTGAGAGTCCATCTGTCAGGGAACTGAGGGTCTTACTTGTCTGTGTGTGTCTTGAGGGTTAGTGTGCATTTTGTGCTTCTCTAAAGACGAAAGCACTTCACACTGTGTGGTTGCTAGCTGCCTGTAGACACGTTGCACACTGCAAACACGCTTATGCACACCTCCACACAGCTACAGTATACGTACTGTATGCAGGCATGCACGCATGCATGCAAACACCTCTAAAACGGTCCCTGGCATTGTGACATTTAGAATTTCATTTAAATCTATGAGGGATTATAACCCTGTCGTCAGGAAGGAAGAGAGTAAAACGCTCATGGAATCCATTCGTTTTTAATGTGGAAAGGACGATCTAAGATAAACTGATGGGAGGGATGATTGGATGGAGAGAAGGAGGGATGGATGGAGGGGGTGGTCAGTAACGGTCATAGTGAACGAGGGGCATATAAAGAGACATCACATCACAAGTCTGTCCTAGATAAAAATGAATCTCTCATTTTGGCCCCCCATAGTGGGTTTCCCTCGATCTCAGTTCTGTGCCGCCCTAAAAAAAAAAAAAAAAACTGGAACAGCAGGAGGCCGGGGCCAAATAATCATCATGTTGTGAGAGAAAGACCAAAAATTAGATTCAGCGATAAAGTTGTAAGGGAAACACAAGAAACGTTATTGGGGTCAGACAAGGGTCTCTTAAGAGCCCGGTTTACAGTAAACATCTATCCGATCTATGTGCTGAGCTCCGTTTGCCCTCTCTGTAACAATTAAAAGCCCAACCCACCACAGCGACCCATTTAACACACCCAAATCCCTCCATATTATAATAATTATTATTTTGTATACATTGTTACTTTCCCCTCACCTACATTTGTAGATATCTGTATCCTACAGGAGTGCTACAGTTCCAACTAGAACCAAACTTTGCCACCCTATATTGCACATCTAGAACGCCACCTGTCAACAGTCTGGTTCGTTCAGGCTCTGTCCCTGGCCGGTGGCGTTTCGGATTGAGGACTGTTGGCAGTCTCCAGCTCCATGTATAGATCCCTCTGGACGTGGAATAGGTCATTGTTTTTTCATCTGGCGGAGTTGGTCTCTCTCTTGAAGTAGGTCTGAAACAGCCGATTGAATGGCGTCGGCCTGTGAATCGGTGGGCTCTTTCTCCAAGTAGAGAGTGAAGTGGCGTGCGCTGCAAGTCAGCAGGGTGTCTGGGTCGTGGCCGCTGTGACCCGAGCGGAGGAGCCTCTCACAGGCCAGTGCCAGGTTCTTATCCCAATTGGGAGGGTAGTCGGACTGGGCCTCCACAATCTCCTTGTACAGCTGCATGGCGGACACATGCACATTGCACGGACACACATGCAGACACAAACACACAGAGAGGCAGATGTTATCCAATACAACGCCTGCCACCGAAAAGCAAGTTCTAAAAGTGAGCAGGTTGATCCTGGTGAATTATGTTTGCGTTTGTGCGTTTAGGGCAGACTCACGGTGTAAGAGAGCTCAAAGAGGCGAGCCTTCACATCTCCCTGCATCCTCTCTGCCAGGTCAAACAGAAAGAAAGGCGTCTTCATCCTGAAACAAAGCATGCAGCACTCAGGGCTAAGTGCTGGATGGATGAGCCATGCAGATTCACGCTCTCTGACGCACCAGTCCAATAGAGTGGTTTATGTAGATGCTGGCAGCAAGCAGAAAGCACATGCAGATGCTCTACCGCACAAGACTGGTTTATGGAGATATTGGGTAGCGGGCCGGTGGTTAGTGTGTGTCGTGACACAGCTTCTATCTGCTTGCTATGGTATACGACCCCCCTGCTCTAAAGACAGGGGAGAGGCAGCCGTATCGGAGTGAAATAAAAATACCAACGTACCTGGCCTGCCACATCTCCTCATTGGCAACGTGCTCCCAGGACGCAGGATGAAAACTGTGCAGAGACAGAAAATATATATTTTTTAATCCAAACAGCTAAAGGCTTCGCCTTGTGCAGAGTTCTGATTATAAATGATTATTCACGTAGTTGCATGTACTACTACTGCAGCAAACAGTATATACATATACACTATACTGTACAGTATATACACTGTAATACAGATTAGGCAGCCATGCCCGCAGTTAGATAACAAGGGCTATGGCAAGTGCCGATCGCATAGCATTACACAATTTAAGGTAACCACTTAAACTCTATAGTATATACAGTACCTTGTTTCCACCAAACATTAGATTCTTTTTTTCAAATGTCCACCTGCAACATGCCCAGGAAAGGTGGTTAATAATTAATTAATTAATATCAAATTCCCCAGCAAATGTCTGACGGGAGTTAGTTGAGAACCAGGCTCCCTGAATGAGGGAGTTCCAGGGGGTCCCCAGCTAAATGATAGTTAGGAGTCAGGACCCAAATGGACCCTTGTGGGATGGAACCAAACAGACCCTAGCGGGTCCATTTGTACACTCTCAGAGTTAAATTAACACTGATTTTACAATAATATAAATTGGGGTCTCAAAGATAGAAATGCCATTAAATGGGAGTCCGTAGACTAATGCTGTGGGTACTTGAAATTAAACGAGTTGAGAATCACTGCTAGAGCCATAAAAATCTTCTCTTATGGGGGTCCCTGGCATACATCTTTAAATGGGGGTCTGTGGGGCTAATTAGTAGTGTCAATTTGGGTGTCCTTGACATGAAAAAGTTTGGGAACCCTTGGTTTACCGCTCTGTTCCTTTGCACGTGGTTAAACCCCAGTTACTCGACAATTCTACCACACCTTTCAAAGAAACCATGTTTGGCGGCCGAGTTAGACATTGCTAATTCCTTCAGCAGTGACAATGCTTGTGTTGACTGTTCAGCATACGGCAGCACTTTAGCTTGCGCTTGGTCAGATGCCAGCTACTGGCCTTATCTATCACGTCCTCAGACCTTTTATATACACTATATGTAGTTCAACTCTGATTATTCAACAATACCAGCCAGCATGTATTAGACATGGACTAAAACCACGCCACAGCACAGCAAGTCCCCCTCCCCCCATTTTTGTTGCCCATAAACACTTCGACCTCTTCTTCAAAAGAATATTTTAGCAGGGTTGCTGAGCTAATATTTGGCTCGTGGGCATCGGCGGACATGCTTGTAGTGAGGGTGAGGGAAATAATGTCACAGTCTTCAGTCGTGGGTATCTGAAGTGAAGGAGGGGCTGCCTGCCGGCGCGCACAGCAGACATAATACGGGGGAGCTTTGACTAATTCCACTTTTGACACACTTATTGACAAAAAGCAATAAGAAACTCATTATGCTTCATCTTCAGTCTCATTTCGAATGGCCTGAGAGCATAGAAGAATAGAAGAATCGCATCATGGTGAACAGAGGGAAAACCCTCGCTGGAGAAATGACCGGAGACATAGAGAAGATGGTCATTTATGGCATTCTATTTATTATGTATTTATTAAGTATTTATGATATTTATGTTTTTTCTCGTTGATGACGAGGTACATTTCTGTTGGATGTAATTAACATCCTGAATGGTACAAGTGCTGTGTAAGGATTACATTATTAGCTGATTGAATAGTGTGACCATTATTTACAATGTTCCTGTCTCTACCTCAGTTTCCTGTCACTCTCAAAATAAAGCTGAAACGAACAAAAATAATCTTAAAGGAAATAAACAAAACCTGTGTGTGTGTACCTGTTGTGTGGTTCGCTCCAGTTGTAGATGCCACGCGTGTGCTGGGCCCACTCTTCAGGGTGGAACTGCCTCTGGGCGGGCACTAGGTGGTCACACACGCCCAAGGGCCAGCGAGTGTAGCTTTGAGCCCAGCTGGAGTCCCCGTCTGGTAGCCCAATGCACGCGAACACGGCCCTCCTACACACACACACACACACACACACACACACACACACACACACACACAGGCCAGGTTCTCACAGCGCTCAGAGAGGCCAGGACCACAGGAGGTAAAACACCCACGTCTATCTCCCTTAAAACACTTCCCTCTCTCAGCCCAGGTGACAGCTGATAACCGACCAGGTATTCATCTCACATCCCAACACATTCCACTTGCCCACTAGCCTCCCTGCTCCTCTCCACCGCTGTGGGCCCTCAGGGTTAATCCCACAGGTCAGTGTTGCCCCTCTGGGAGACAGACGCATTGGCCTGGCAAATACTGCCCCCTGGTGGGCTCGGTATTAACAGGTCTCCTTGTCTTAATGCCTGGGCCTCTGTTCCTCCCTGCAGTGAGTGGAGAGAGCAGTCCTATCTGCCTGGAAAGCGTTTAAGCAAATCGAGTAGATTAGTCCGCACTTGTACAGTTCATCAGACTCCTCTCACGGCAGCAACAGTTCCATGGGCTTATCTCTGCCCTGCACTCACTGCTGTATCGGCCGTTCCACTGTTCTCCACCTCATTATATCATACGCACTCTTTCAGTCACTCCATTGTAGCCCTCCTCATTCACTCTTCTCTTCGTCTCACAGCTTTCTATTCATCCACCCAGGCTATCGCTTTGTTCTCTCCACTCCCTCTCTATCCCGCTCTCTCTCTGTGTCTTACCGTAAGTTGTGGGAGAGGAACAGCTCCAGACTGAAGGTGTCCTTCTCCTCTGGGTTGACCGGGTCCCACCAGCGACCTGGGTAGTGGACCCCCAGGTGATGCCGCCCCAGTTTGGCCACGTACCAGCTGTAGGTCATCATCTGGAGAGAGACACTAACTCAGTTTCACCTAACACTATACTGGCAACCATTTTCCAAAGCAGACTGTGGGTCGTTTGATTTTCGAGTACGCCTTTGGAATCCATTCATTTCAGCATGCTTTGCAAGTTTCTTGGGACATGGAGGGACCACACTAAATATTATATTAATGCTGTCATTGTTATTGTCCAAATTGCACTTTGATGCATTGTAAATGTTCAGTCCATAACTTATTTGAATGAATAACACGTGATTTAACCGATGTGTATGGTAAATGTTAATACAATTGAACATCTGCAGTGGTTGGAGGTGCTCTCTCTACTCTAATTTAGACCCTGTGTCAGATAGGACACCTACTGGTTGACAAGTGGTACTGCCTGAAGCTCATGAGTGCAACATCTCCCCTGCTAAACTTAAACCCTACATACATATTTCCTTTCATAAATCAGTGCTATTGAACACCCTTTATGTCTGTGTGTTGGTTTAATAAAAATATTGAACCAATGGAAAGTAGTAAAATATAAATTTGTATAAGCTAGCAGTGTACCCTGTTTGCTCCAGACCAGAGACCAGATCATTTGATATTTAGACATATTTTAGGCGCAGTGGGTGTAAAAATGACAACTGCACTTTTTGGGAAATAGCATTGCGCTTTGCCCATTGCAACGGCAGAAGATAGGGCCCTATGTGGCAATGAAATTGTTTATACAATCAATCAGTGTATTAAAAGACATGCTGGTATGAATGCGAAGTTGTGCTGACCTCCTGGTCGACCAGGCGTACATCAGGCCTCACTGCCTGGCAGTAGTGCAGATAGCGCAGGGAGTTTCCTGGCAGGTCTCCTCTGGTGAGAATGATGGAATCAGCCGGGACGGAGGCCAACACCTCTCTGCCGAACCTCTCCACCACACCGTTATTGCTCTGATCACAGTCCCTGGATGAGCACACACACACACACACACACACACACACACACACACACACACACACACACACACACACACACACACACACACACACACACACACACACACACACACACACACACACACACACACACACACACACACACACACACACACACACACACACACACACACACACACGTCGCGACTCAACCCAGCGTAGTATTTATTCAAATATTAAATTGACAATTCATTATTCGACTGCAGAGTGCAGACAGCCATGTTTAAAAAGGGATAAAGCATTTCTGCTATATTTTCAGTGCACTCAAGACAATCTTTCAACATGTTTGAACCAATAACAAGGTCTTCTTCAGCCAAACTGTCAAAATGTTTTTGTATGTTGCTCATTACATAAAAGACAAAGTACATAAACGTACATAAAATAAATGCATGTACAATAACTCATGTCAGTAAACAAACGTCAACTAATTCAGTTTGATATAAGAGCAGAGATCACTCAATGCAGTATGTTTAAATGTCAACGTTTATTAATTAATAATTCTATATTCATTATTGGACCATTACAATGTTGCCTGTACGCACAAATAGGTGATCCTAACAGATGTCGCCCGTGACCCAAGTTTGAGTCTCCAGTTTGAACACCGCTGACAGTATGGCTGAATGCTTCCTCACTCCCACGGAGAAGTGTGTGCGCGTTTCACACATAATTGCGTGTGCATGTGTGTTTGTGTATAGCTTTCAAGGTTCTCTGAGGGTAAGTTGTCAGCCCCCCAGCATCACGCTCAGGCTGCCTATCTAATCATGGGTGAGACAGGTGTGATGGGTCTGACAACGTGGGCCATGCTCTCCTCCTGATCAAAGCCGCTCAGTGATGGCTGTCTGGCGCTCCCCGGCACCGCACCGGTGTAATCTGCCTCCTCGGACGGCTAACATCTCAGACTGAGCACTGCGAAGGGAATCTATGTGCTAACCGTGGCTCTCTTTAGCCTCCACCATGGGGCGAGCACAGAGAAAACCTGACATGTGGAGTTCAGGCCTCGAGTTTGAAGTGCAGAGGAGAAACAAATCGCGTTGACTCAGGGAAAAGTTATGGACAGGGATTTTAGAAGGAGGCTAGAATCAATGTCTACTCTAAAAGTTGTTGCAAATAAAAAACAAGAGGTAGTTTTCCCCCCAGGTACAATCAACATGACTGTATTTACAAGAATCACGTGGAAAAAGCAATGACACATTTTCCAATGCTCCATTGGAAAATATTACCTCTAATCAGTAAAATGTTGTGGGGTTTCTTTAGTCAGTTTCTGTTTTATTTTCTTGGAGAGGTAGGAGCGTGTGCAGAGAAAGGTAGCTGAGGGTAGAGAGGGGTAAAGTCGTGCATCACGTTGCTCCAGCCGGAATCAAACCGGAGACGTTGCACTACACAGTATGGTTGCTGTAACAGTACCCTTCTGCGCCCCAAAACATCACAGGTTTAACTGAATAAAGAGAGCAAGACTTGTGCCTCCTTTGCTTTTGTCTGTGAGATACGAAAATACTGTATATTTTGAAAGCGGTACCTCGACTCTGGTTGTGATGATCACATGGAGTAATACAACGGTAACAAAAATCACACGTACATCAAAGTCCGAGTAAGAGTGTTATGCTAGGAAAAACGTCTTTTGGGAAATGCACACAATGCTCACCTATGGTTGGAGTGGATCATGTGTGCCAACAGAGCCCACGTGAGACACCAGGCACTGGTCTTCCACAGCCTGCCACGACCCAGCCTCCTCTCCAGCCTAGTCTGTGTTAAACTCAGCCCAAGGCCGGCAAGCACACACACCACAGCATCACTCTGTATCCAGAAACGCTCAACCTGAGGGGAAAACACACATATACACACATACACACACACACACACACACACACACACACACACACACACACACACACACACACACACACACACACACACACACACACACACACACACACACACACACACACACACACACACACACACACACACACACACACACACACACACACACACACACACACACACACACACACACACACACAGTTCAGAGGTGTCAAAAAGGTAGATTGTGATCACAGGACTTTGATTGACATCAAATAGGGCCTGTCAGTTCGAACCCACAATGAAATACTTTGTTTTCAAGAGTGTTGCGCAAAAACATCAGTAGCATTACAAAGTTATACAAAACAAAATGGTGCCAATTCCATTTCCCCTCTATTTCCCATTCCAAGTGCGTTTGTCTTATATGTAACACCAGTGCCGCTATTCCAAAGCCTATTCAGGTACATCTTTTAACTATCTTCAGCAATGGGATAATAATCTTTGGGTGGGTAGACCTCGTTGCGCTGGTCAGCAGTAGGTAAAGAAGTGCATAGCTCACCACTCCCAGCAGTAGGGGTTTGCTGATGTCCAGGTTGGCTCTCCAGGCGAAGAACAGTGAGTAGACAATCAGCATGGTGGTCAACAGCCAGGACACAGCACAACACCGCCTAGGACACCATTCACCATGACATCAAATTACATGTTTTAAATATGTACATATACGGTAACTGTAGTAATTAATTCAGCAGTAATAAAGCCATCGTTGTTTTTAATCTATGAAAATAATAAGGGATGGCGTGCACCAGCCAACAGCAGGTGTGTATATACCCCAGTCAGCTTAGAAGTGCATGACTGATTATCCAACGCTGAGTGAGTCATAATGTATTTGGTGCCAACCACTGCATCATCACAAACGCATTATAGCATAGCTTTTAAAATGAATGTCCACACTAACCAGACAACGCGCGCGAATGCATGCACACTGCGCACCTGTGTGTGTGTGTGTGTGTGTGTGTGTGTGTGTGTGTGTGTGTGTGCGTACATGCGTGCGTGTGGAGTCAGGTTTAATTAAGTGCACCCCAAGGGGCCGGCCTTGTTCCTGGGCTTTCTGCTAGTCCTCATCAGCGCCCCACTATAGACCCCAGCGAAGACACTGCTAGAACGAATGAGTGGATCACATAAGCATCGTAGTGGGCAGCGTGACAGCTGGGAGCCTCGGTTGTCTTTGTATTCCGTTTTCTAAGATCGGCATGTGATGGTGGGTTTCGCTCAACGTCTCTCACTCAGGGGGATTAGATTTTTGGGTTAAGCGGCTGGTGCAAAGCGTGCGTGTGTGTGTGTGAGAGAGAGAAAGGGACAGACAGACAAAGAGAGATACAGACAGACAGATAGGGTTCGATGTAATTTGCAATACTGTCAAGCTTGTCTTACCTGTCCAAGGAGGAGAGGAGTATGCCGGCCACAGCCAGCACCAGAACCGGGGTGGAGAGATCCGTGAGGCAGTGGTCCAGTTGAGCCCTGATTCAGTCGCGCACACACGCGCACACACACACACACACACACACACACACACACACGCACACGCACACGCACACACGCACGCCTATGACGGACATCGACGACCAAGCTCTGCACCAACCCCACTGCTCCACAGCTGCCAGACTCAAGGACACCAATTAGTGAATGCCCTTCTAAAAGGCCTATGCATCCCTTATCAAAACAAACTCCTAGAACTGCGTGCTACCCCCTTTCAATCAGGCTGACGGGTACCAACGACACCGCTCTCACACACACACACACACACACACACACACACACACACACACAGCAATCCCCCCCCCCCGCCAGCAGCGCCTGTCACAGAGCACTTTCGCAGAGCAGAGAGAGATAGTTTCCTGCCTCTTCTTTAATACCCATCTCTATTTGACAGCTTATTGAGTCTCTATCTCTCTCAATGTACACTACATGTGTGGATGTGCTGAACCATTGCCTGAGTCAGTGTGTGTGTGTGCTCACATGCGTGTGTGTGTGTGTGTGTGTGTGTGTGTGCGCCACGTGCACGTACGACTGCAGCTTCAGGAGACACACACACACGTGCGAGTGTGTGTGTGTGTGCACGACACGTGCGCGTACGACTGTGTCAGCTTCAGGAGCGGGTTTACGTCTCCAGAGTGACACGCCTGTCATGTTCGTCTCTCGTGACCGTCATGAAGGTGTGCTTGTCCGTCAACCAGCGGGGGCTATGGGAGACGAGGCGGGGAGGGGCTGGAGACAGTAGTGGGGCGTCTTAAGATGAACGCCCCCACTCCCCATCCCGTCAGCTGGAGAGAGACACCGGGAGTGGGGATGACTGCATCAGAGGCGGGCGCGTGGGTGGAGGGGGGGGGATGGGGGACGGCTGGAGGTGGAAGAAGGGTAGGGGTGGGTGGAATGGTGGTTTGTTGGAGAAGAGAAATGTTTTTTTCCAGCTATATTGCAGTGTCTGTCATCACAGCTTGTCACGCTTAAACAGCAGAGCTGAGTGATCATTTCAAACTGCTGGAGAAACAGAACACAGATTTGGCCATCTAAGCAGGTTCAGTTCTGCTTTGATGGAGAGAGAGAGAGATAGAGAGAGAGAGAGAGATCGACCAGAATAGGATGGAAGAACAAAAGCTGCCAGGTAGAGGAAGAGGAGCCAGGCTCCAGATCTGACTGTGCAAACTAGTGGATCAATTTGCAATGCGGTTAAAACCTCTCTGTGTAGAACGCCAGAAACAGAAAACGCCACACTTGACGCCGTTGACTTGTTGACATGGAGTACAGTATATCATAAATATGTCTGTGACATGTTGGGAAAACCCTGTACAGTAGGAGCTAAATGAGTAAAGACTTTGTTGCAAGCCTGTGTTGTGCACCGAAAATAGCCAAACTACAGAGTTTAAATTATGCATACTGTCATGGCAAATAAAGATATTCTCGTCAATTGTACATTATATGTGTATTACAAGCAATAAATCACTGCATCAGTGAGTATGCCGGTTATGATCAATGTTTGCATAGTTTATGTCAGAGTTGACAGAAGGGTGGAAACATCCAAGTAACAGTGAAAATCCTCAGTGTTGAGACTATGACAATTGACCCAAATGAACCCCCGTAGCCGTCAACTGGTATACTCACTGCAGCATCATGGTCAGGTTCACTGAGGCCTCAGTCTTTGCCTGTGCACAAACAGGGAGAGGACAAGTTATCGGTTATTAGGAAACCCAATATAATGACAAAATGCAATTAAATTCCCTGTATTGTCATTGCCGGTGCATATATGCGTGCGTGTGTGTGTGTGACAGTCAGTACCAGGCTGAAGGTGCCGTATTCAGACCTCAGAAGGTGGGTCAGGAGGCCAGACAGGGTGGTCTGGTCCCCCCAGCTCCAACGGGCTGTGTTGAGGTACGAGGAGATGGGAAGGTAGATGTAGGGCAGAAAGCCACCCAGGAAGCACGCACCCAGTGACACCAGCCCACACACAGACAGCTCCTGTCCAAGACACACAGGAAGGGATTAGCATGCTACAGTAACATGCTAACAGTGTGGTAGTAGTGGTAGTAGTAGAATGGAATACATTAAAGACGTGACGTAACAAGTTAACAACTACAAATAAAAGGTAAAAAAAAGCCTTCTAGAATGGAACTATCCTTTAAGGAGGGTCAGAACCTACACTATGATAGCTTTTTCTATGAATAAGGGCTGATTCATACTCCTATTTTAGCATCATTTCATGACATCGAATGCAGCCCAAAGTGCTTTACACTAAAAAAATTGAAAAAAACACACTTGTGTGAAGCACCTTTGTTTGCTTTTGTACATCACAGTCATATGACTTGGCTGCCATATGACGTCACACACGAAAGCCACACGTTGGAGGGGCTAGCGCCCCTCAACACCTGACAATATTAAACAATACTAAAGTAGTAGTCATACTAGAATGGAGTACAGTAGGGGACATCAGAACTCACCCTGTGAGAGTAAAGTCTGTACAGCACCCAGGGAATGATGACCACTACATACAGTGCTAGAGTGTGTTGGTTACATAGACCCAATCCACAACACAGTGCCCCCCAGTGAGCCACCTATAAGGCACAGAGGAATTGTTAATTCTATCTAGAATCAGGGGTAAATACACACTAAAATAAAATAGTAGCTAATTGATCTTGAGTCACGATTACAGAAAAGTGATAACTTTAAAGGGCCTTACCAATTACTAGGTTTTGACCATAATAGGTTTACGCAGTCAGTGCATACTTTTGTAGATCTCAGCCTATTCAGAAGGATGCACATAAAGTGCACAAAGACCCGCACAACGTCTGCACTTGCAATTATTTTATTTATAGGCAACGTTTCGGTCAAAGACCTTCTGCAGGCATCTGCTGATAATAGGTAGCCACATAGCTATATACATACAGTACACAGATCCCAATCATCATATATTAAAACTATGTACAGATCAATCCATCAATTACAATACACCTCAATATATCACAATAAAGCAGATATTTTTTCTTTTTACAAATATCAAACAAATATTAGATCAAATAGTAGATCTCAGCCTACATTTTTTAACATGTGTCAGTCACTGTTCTCATATTCAGTTTCCAATGTTTGTGGGAGGGGCCGTATTCCTAGTTGTGTTACTCAGATGTGTTCATTGATATCAATAGAGCTTTCAATTTGAGCTTACCGGTAAAATGTTTTTAATGATACAATTAGTTTTAAGCAAGTTAGGGGGGAAATGGTTTGTGCAACCTATATGCCAGATACTGACAATGACAAGTAGTAACACTGGTATGGTCCTTTAAAAGTGTATCAAGGCTAGAGGTATGAGGTGCTGGCTACCTTGTTCCTCTGTGAGGTGCTTTCAGAAGAATGAAACGTGGCAGTCAAAGAGAAGAGCAGCCCAACTAAGACGTTGTTGAGGGTGAAGACCTCTGCCACCATGGACCACTGCCAGCTGAGCCTGGACACAGCAAACACCCCTCCAGCCAGCACTGCCCCTGGGCCTGGGCCAGACAACCTGGGGTTAGGTAGAGAGGGCAGAGAGCTGAAGTAAAGGCTAGAAAAGTCACACGCAATTTGAGAAAGACTTTCACACTCAAGTGACATAATTTTGTAATGTCATATTTAGCCATACGAAGCAAAAACCATAGCGTCCCTCCCAGCAGCAACAACAATCCCATAGCGTGAAGTGACCTGGCTCAGCCAATAGAATGAGGGGGGGAGGGGGGTGGAGCTAGATATGCATTTGTTTGGAAACACTCACTCGTTCTGTGTACAAACACTGGAAACTTGTCTATATCACCTTTAAAAAAAAAGAAAAAAAAAAAGAAAAAGATAAAGTGTGCTCCATATTTGCCATGCCTGCAGCAAGGCATGTTAGGGTATTGCAATCATTCCTCTCTGTTTGTGTCTGTGAACTAAAAAACTGGAGAATAACTCTCAAAACCTGGTGATGATCAGAATACCTCGAAGAGATGATTACGTTTGGAGTGAAAATTATACTAGGTGTGGATGGCCAGATTCCTTCAGTATCAACATAAAAGGAATATGACTTGGTGCATTAAAATAAATTATTTTTAATAAATCGTTGCAAAAGGTATTAATTGATTGCCTGAGTCTGAACTAACCCATTAAGTTCTGCAGGTGCTACTAACTTGATCTCCAGTGGTGCATCTATGTGCTCAGGGAGCAAAAATAATTATGAATATCGGCACCGATTATCGGCCGTTGCCAAATAATTGGTTGATCCCTAAAATGTAACCTGGCACAAACAAGGCCTATAAGTTGCATCATGATCCAAAGAATGCAGAGAAAGAAACAGTAGTTGTTGATGGTTCAAGAGTTATAGGCCAAAACGTGAAGTGGGCTGTTGTAGTGCCACCACGAGCAGATTTGAAAACTGTAGGGTGGCAATCGTACACTACTTTCATAATTTGAGGCATTTTGTATACAAAACAGACCACTCCTGCAGACTTTGGAAGCCAATCTTAGCCAATCAGGATGGAATATGGAAAATCCGACAGATTCGTGTTGATCACAGAATAATGTGTAGCGTGATGTTTGGACAAAATCTGTTGGAGAAATAAATAAATAAAAGGTTTTGCAAAAATCTGCCTCCTGGTGGCGCTATAACAGACCGATGGAAAAAATGTGGAGCAGAGGTACTGCTCTGGCGTTCGATCACTCCCACAGTACCGGAGATGAGTTATTCACAGACAGACGGACACACACACAAGAACACACAGACGTACAGACAGAGGCAAAAACAGTCTCGGCCACACCTTCGGCTTGGTGGAGACAATAATCATCAGAAAACGTAGTACTGCAATTTTAAATCAGTTTAGTATTCCAGGAGGAGAGTATTGTGCTGTAATAATAGTAGTGTTAACAACATTATATTTTAAGTATCATTCGGATGTTCATAATGGGCGATCTTCACAATAATCTGTTTTCTTGTACCATTAATCACAAAAAACTTTATGAAAACATTGAAATGTTTTACCTATTTAAAACTAAAGATGATATTAACGACCCTTGTAATCTACAGTACGTTTATTCAGTGTAACTAAACATTGTACTATAGGGACACAATCTTGATCACAATCTTTTAAATGTGACCCACGTTTGCTATGCGGACAAGTCCCTGAAACTCGCTCTCCCACTCTAATGGGTCGCACTGGCGCATATCACGAGGACTCTGTAGCACCCGCTTGATCTCTAGCAGACTGGCACAGAGAATCACCGTAGTGGAGATAGCACTTTATCCTTGGCTTCTTAAAATATATGTGTGCACAAAAGCACCCCTCCCCCCCTCCCCTCCTTTCCTGTACTGTCTCCATCTCTTTAGTAGTAATTGAAGCAAACTTGGGATAATCTGTCGTATGCTAAGACCCACCACTTACTAAAACGAGAGACAGAAGGGGAAGAGAGAGAGAGAGAGAGAGAGAGGGGAGGGGGTTGGGGGCAAACTACGAAGAGAGGAAGGGTAAGAAAAGGAGGAGAACGGTGCAGAGGAGAGTAGTTACTGTAGTGAGGGGGTGAGGGGGATAGTAAGGATGGAGGATGAAATGATGAAAAAAGGAAGGGAAGTTGAAGAAGAGGGGGTTCAGCGGGTGTTGGGGGGGGCAGCCCGGTCCCCGGCATGCTGGCTCTGAAATATATGAGCTGGGCTCGACAATTAGGGGAAGTCAGGCAGTATGGCCCTCTCCACCATTGTGTGGAGTGGCTTAGAGTCCTCATCAGCCTATCAGCTAACTGACAGGCAGAGAGCTGCTCTATTCAGCACCGCAGATACAAGCTGCAGGCCAAACGACTGCCAGCTCCCTCATGACCCCACAATCCCTCGCCGGTGACAGCTTCAAGCTCCATAGCAAATTAGGCGCTCTCACATTACAATCGCGGAAGACAGATTCCATTAACGGTATCTGAAATTGAGTAGAGAGCAGGCCTGTTATCAGACCTGACTCATAAGCACCGCCATTAATCACGAGGCATGATACCATTTATACATTTCCAGCTCTCTGCCTGCTGCTGTGATAGTCGGCCACAAAAGGCCTGATGAGACTTAGGCGAGGGGAACAATGGAGCTTTCTGAGGAAACCGCAGTAAATCAGGAAAAAAAAGACGAGAGAGGAGGGAGAGAGAAGGAAAAAAACTTGCATGCCGACTACTTCCCCATTTTTAGTGGGTTCTCTCTTTCCTACCCTTTATTTCCTCTGTGTTCTCTGTGAGCTTCAAGCGTGGTGTGTGTGTGTGTGTGTGTGTGTGTGTGTTGGGGTGCTGATGGGGCGTCTAGCAGTGGGTCTTAATAAGAGATAGCAGCGTCTTTCTCCCCCGTGCCGCTTCAGGAATTAGTAGTAACTTGCAGGAAGGGTGGAATGTGTGTGTGTGTGACTGTGAGGGGGGTGCAGGGGGTGAAATGGGGACTTTTGTAGAGGTGCAGAGACCCCCCATATCCTCAAACCTACCCCCCTTGCATGACAATTAACCCCCAGCTCATACGCTTAGCAGGGGGTCTGGTTTCAGTCTAGCGCAGGGTGCCGAGCACCATTGGGGGTCCGCGGACGAGGATATTTAACCAACTCTGCTGTGGCTTCTGGAGCCCCGTCTGACAGCCAAGACTCGTCACACACACACACACACACACACACATACACACACGCACACACCACACAAGACACACACACCCCTCTTCTCCAACTCGTCTATTCCTCCTGAGTGGCTGCCACATCTCTCTATTAGAGCCCGTCAGCCAGTGATGTGTGTACACTGTATGCTAAATGACCTGCATGTCTGCAAAGGACCACCTGCAGGTCCACAGTCAGCCACTGAGCCTCTCCCATCGCTCATTCTTCCCATCTCGCTGCCCCCATGGCAGGCAGATAAAAGCAGGAAAATACTCTGACACCGCTTGTGGCCACGTTCCCTCCCCGTTATCACAACTCAATGCGGTGCAGGATGCTGGTGTGTGTGCTGTAATGTGGTGGCTCTGTGACAATGACCGCATGGTTGAGACGTGGCAGGAGAGGAACATGGCTGACAACGAAACTATTCCATCCTGAACTGATTAACCCCCACCCAACTGCCAAAATATGTCCATGCCATCACTTGGGCAATTAACTGCATGACAAAGGAATGCAGCGAATAATACAGTATGCACAGAGGCAAGTGTGATTCATTTCATAAAGGGAAATCAACAATCCCAATAATTGCTGACAAATAATTCCTGAGAATTCACCAGACAATGCAAAAAAGAAAGAAAGAAAAAAGAAATGTAATAATATAAGGATGAGTTCAAAGCAGAGAAAACCAACCAACCAAACTCGGGGGAGGTTCAAATAATACCAGACAAATGAGCCCAGATACAGCAATGTCCTCCACAAGGACACGGGAACGGCTTGATCACTTTGATGTGTCAAAGCCGAACCTGCCATGTCTAACCCCCCTCGGTTCTACAACATGGGGCCAGGACGAGCCATGTGCAGCTAAACAACAGCACACACACACACACACACACACACACACACAAAAAGCCAACACCAGCACTCTGTGGTGAATGAAGCTTCACAATGGAGCTGGCCAGGGGACACGCTGTCACACAACCCACCCCAGGGGACCACACAAAGCCACAGCTGTGCCATCGCAGATCAGCTCTCCACTGTTCTGTCACTGCAGTGGTGCTTCTGGAAAAGAATCACACATTCCTGAAGAGGTTGTGGAACCCATGGTGGAGAAGTGCCCTGTTGGGGCCAGGGCTGGGTAAGGGTTCCAGCTGGCCTATGTTGACAACAACCCCAGGGCTTTCTTCTGGCCACGACACTGGCGTAGCTACTTAGCATGCTTTCATTATATGACACTGGTAAATGCCCTGTGCTGTGGCATTGATTGCGCTGACGTTTCTCAGCCAGGCAGGAGGAAAAAAGGCAGCATCGACACTCGACATTGATATACAATTTTATCACATAACCAGCCTTTATTTTACCTGCGTGAGTGCAATATGATAAAAGGCCAGAGAGGGTGATATCTGATAACCCCTTGGGCTGATATATGACAGGTCACTAACCAATCAGTACAAGAATAAATACCTTAGCATGCTGAACTGTCACTATGATCAACCTCATTGCAGAAGGAACCCAGTATGTTAATCATAGATATCCCAGTTGCCATGCTGATCTTTTTTTCTTTTTAATTCGACTTGTGCCTAAATGAGGCTATGGGTTATATGAAAAATTATCATCTGGACATTCGTGGTCGTCGTTGGATAACCACAGGTGATAATCTCTGTATAAGATTTCGAATTAACACCCTGTGTAAATTTTTTGAGCGGTGCACACTGCTCCAATGACTGGCCGCATGTGTCCCTATGTCAGTTTTGAGTAGGAACAGCTGCAATACCGCTGGATGCCCTACCTTTAAGTGGCGCTGTTGAGGTTCAGACTGTGCACTATAATAGTACAAAACTGTACAGTGAGAATAGTACAGTACAGTATAGTACTCCGAGTACAGCACACAGTACAGAACACTGTATGGTACAGTACAGACGACAGTACAGTACTATCACCAGTAAGGTTGCAACAATACAAGTATAGTTGCACCGCTCAGTTCACACGGGTGTGATTTGTGTTTGATCTGTGATGCCACACAGCCAATGGGGTGGTTGACATGTGTGATTGTGCGTTGCACCCAAACAGGCATTTCCTTGCCCGTCCAGAAAGCAGAGGTGGCTTCCTTCCTGCTCTGACAGAGAGAAGGGTAAATGAGGACCTATAGGAGAGCGCTCCAGTGCTCCGAGAGCGTGCAGAATTAATCACCACAATTCTACTCAAACAATACAGCCACTGACATGACAATTTCCCCCAGAATGCCATCTTAATCTCCAGCCAACACACAAATAGTACAAACCGGGGGTGGGGGGGGGGCCTACGACGACAAAAAAAAAGAGAAAACAAATTAGAAAAAAATCCTGTGTTTATGCAATTCGCAGAATACCATTTTATTGCTGCTTTTTCCAACTAAGTCATTAGGCACACACAAGTGATATATGAATGTCGCTGTACAGATTCCATTAACTAATTCTGGGTGAATTGTAATTGCAGAGTCTGATCCGTCTCTGTGCCTGGTGCCTTATTAAGACTGCCTGTGGTGGGTGAAGAATGTAATATTGACGTCCGAGGCAGACACAATCTCAGGCCCACGGGCGAAAGGAATATTAAACTGGTACTGTATTCTGCTATGCTGTCTATCTAGACCCCCCTCTATCCCCATTCCATATAGCCGGTAATGAGGAAATAACATCTTCATTAGACATCTGTTTAAATGTATTACAGAATGGGTCCTGGGGGAATCATTGGTCATGCTGGGGATGCAGGGAGGGGGCTGGGGTTCTGCTGGCCCACAATATAACAAGGGATAGCAGGGACACACTGAGCAAATGGGACACAGATTCCAAGATGATGGGTGAAGTACACAGACTGATGGTACAGTAGAAGATTGACGCCTGCCCTGTATAGTCAAACGGAAACACACACATGCAAGTAGTGATGCCTGCCCCCCCCCCCCACACACACACATGTATGTGTAACCTTAAAGCAACCCCGCCCCTCCCAGTGGAAAAATAGCACACGTGAGGTTGGTGGCGGGGAGGGGAAAAGCGGGGAGCACCATCAGGACCATATGGTGGAGGCCCTTATAAGGAGCTCGGGACACGGCACCACGATGCAGGGGCTGGCGCTGCGCCAACCCTCCAGTCCACCGAGGTATCATCTGTGCCACATGGGCCAGCACTTGGCAGGTGAGCCTCTCGCAGGTGTGCGTTCGTGGGAGCGTGTGTAGGCCGGGGAAGGTAGTGGGGAGGGGGAGGGGGGGACGACACATTTGGTGCCCATCAGCAGTGCTGTTATGTCATCGTGAGATCAGACCGAAAGTGTGAAAAGTGCTGACGGTTGTGTTGAGCCTTGCTCGTGTCGTCGTATTTCTTTCCCCGCTCTGATGGCGGCCGTCAGTGTGCGTCAGGATAAGCTTCAGGGAGAACGGAGAGAGATTCCTCTCAGGTAGCGCTGATTTGGAACAGCTTTAGCAGATAAACTGTGAAATGAGAGAGCACAGAATACCGAGCTGTCTGGATTATCCCTCTATGAAGAGTACACACGTTTTCATCCCTCAAGATAAAGACCCGTGGATCGAGGACTTTAGGATTCCTAGGCCAAGAGCCATTTCTATGGCGCTTTGGTAGTGGAATCGATAGCAATTATTATCATTACAGCGACCATCCTCAAAGGCTTGTCAGGCCCCGGTGTGGAAAACATAACAAGACATGCAATTTGGCCATCAAACCATGTGATCAAGCCAAGAGGAGGATGGTAGGATGACAAATCAAAGGCAAGGCTAAGTGCTACATTTTAACTTGTGCACGAGTGAAGTGGCTTCCAAGCCTTTCAACTTACATTCCCCCACATTAAACACGACAATCGGGCCGACTAATTTAATTTCATACATCAAAGGCTTGCCATGTTGGGAATATTCCAGATGAATTTTAAGGTCTGACGGAACTTGAAGGCTCAAGCACCAAGTAATAACTTCAATGTAATTCATCATCCAAATTATTATACAAAGCAACAATTCATTTGGAAAATAAATAAATAAAGTAGTCTATTCCTCAGCCGAGACGTCTTTCAAATTAACTGGCGGTGGATGCGTTTATGATGAGAGGCCTCAAAACGGACACATGATCAAAGCAGTCATTAGGGAAGCTGTTCAAAACAAAACGGCGGCCATCAGTGTCATTCTGAGGACATGTCAGGTAAGACAGGGTGTCAACTGGTCACACTTGGCATCTCATCTGAGGGACAGACCTGGCCGGGGGACGCCCCACAGGGCCATGGCAAGCCTGCTATGCCATCCTGATGGCAATCGGCGAGGCACCTGATGCCCTCCATGCCAGGAGTAAGAAGGAGGTCTTGACCAGTCCGGAAACCCACACCACTCCCCTCCCCTCCTCTGGCCTCCCCGGTACCCTCCCCCAATCAGGCCTTACCAAGCCAAGTCTGCCAGCTGATCCACAGCCATGAGCTCAACCCAAATTTGGGCCCAGACAGATAATGACTAAAACCTTTTATGCTTATTTTTCAAATTGAAAACCCTAGATTAAACATTCATACTTAAGGGCTTACAGGGTGTGACTGTGACTGTGCTCTGGCTGAAGTTCTCAGCGGCCATCATCAACCCTGTGAGGGGTGGTGGGGGTCCTCATAATGACTTTTCACTTAACCATAATCCAAAATTGGATCTAAATCCCCAGAGATTACAAACAGGGCTACAGTATGCGCTGTGATCCAAATATCTCCAGACCTCATGGATATTTCCTGGCCTCAAAATAACCATACAGAAATGTCTGGCCGAGGGCAGAGGCCAGTGCTCCTGTCTGACTGGTAATTCATCAAATACTTCAAGGCTGAATCAAAATACACAGACTTTCCCGCAGTTGACATAACAGGCAAGTTCCCATGAAGTCTGGAATGGCTAATTGGCTATGGCTGCTCAATTCCACAATTCAGTAAGTCTGCATGGGGGCTGATGCAGACTTTCATGCTGACTTCAAATCTAGAGAGTCCGCTTGGGCACAGACTTCACCAGGCTACTGGGATTAGATCAGAACTCATCGCAACAAGAATGTGACATTATTGTTTATAATTTATTAATAGCATAATTAATATTGTTTATGTAACTACTAACATGAATTTAATATGAATTTGAACAGACAGGCTTATAAACATTTTAGGCCAACACTAAACACACATTACCAGCTCAGTGGCCTTGTGGTTAGAGTGTCCGCCCTGAGACTGGGAGGTCGGGGTTCCATCCCCGGCCGGGTCATACCAAAGACTCTAAAATGGGACCCAGTGCCTCCCTGCTTGACACTCAGCATCAAGGGTTGGATTGGGGGCAAGTCCCTGCGACATACTAGCGTCATGTCCAGGGGGTGTACTTGTACATCAAGCTGCCTCACGCTACAGAAACAGGAAATGGGCTCCTGCCCTATGGGCCTCATGGCTCGGCAAGGCTACTTACTTAAACACACTAGCAACTGCAGTGACACTTAAACTGATCAACCTGCTGATAACTCCTGAATGTCAGGGTCAGGTGATACAGTATGCATGCTCTTATTATTAAAAGTAACCATGATATAAGTCAGTGCTGCCTGTTGCTTCCAGTGTCAATTTTGGCTTTTGTCGTATCCATGGGAATGAGTTAATTCCCATCTTGTTAGTGTATTGCAAACTTGACATAATGGAGCAAAACACTTCAGTCAACATCACAGTATGTACTGTATACTGTAATACAGAGAACGCCAGTCTTGAGTGTTGACATTTGGATTCAGCCTAAGATAGGGCTTTATTATGGAGGATGAAGCTTAAACAGTCATACAATGGCTGCAATGGCTCAGGAGGTAGGAAGACTTTCAGTTTGACCTCGCATCATGGCCTCTCTACTCTACTCTACTCTCTACCAAATGGCCTCTCTACTCCTCTTTAATTCATCACTTTCACACTGGCATTACTATTTTGGGCATGGCATCCTATCCTATCAGTATTGATTGATTAGATTATTGAACATGAATGTAAAAACAGCAGCAGAGTACAGTCAAACACTCCTTGTGGTCTTGTTTCCATTTAGGCCCTATGGCCCTATTCAATCAATTCATAGACATGACAATAACAACAAATTAAAATTGTAGAGCGGGCCAGCCAGCCAGCACCAAATAAAGAGTTGCCAATGTCATGGCATCAGCCGCAAACAAATCATATATGGGCACAAAAGAGGGTATGCCCATATATGGTCATCATATACTGATGACATCAGCGATCTCCATATATGGACATAAAAGGGAGAAAGGCTGACAGATACAGAGATGCACAGATCCACGATGTGCATAAATGGTTTCTTCCGGCATCGGTGTATGAATGCGTGTGTGAATGGGTGAATGTAATGCACAATCTCTGTAAACCGCCTTGGATAAAGGCGCTATATTTTACACAGTATACAGTATATGGAGCGACCGACTACAAACTCGGCGTGCTCAGTAGCAAGGAGGGAGTGTGGTGCCCGCAATACACGTAACTCGAGAACCGTTTGCCCCACCGACTTAAAATGTGACACATGCATTCCACACCACCACACAGAGTGCAGTGCCCGGCCTTGAGTCGAGTACCGTGGTCGAGTAGTTCGGATATCCAGTTGTCCAGAACCACCTATCCAACCATTTATTAAGTGATCGTAAACAGCTGATCCTGGAGTGTTTTTGGTTGGAGCTGTGATAAATGTCACGGCCGGAACCATGAAATTAAATAATAAAAAGCTGTAGGCCTACACGTTGTCCATTTACCTTCTACCTACGTTGTTGAAAAATATCATCATAACCAATTGTCATGATTGGATACGTTTGGACGCACAAAAAATAAAATAAGCAGTGCATCTTCTCCTCTGTCACTGTGTCCTCTGTTACTGTGGTCTGTGACTGCAAGTTTATGAGTCATGACAGATGGATAGCCTAGCCTAGGCTGTCAAATATGCCACTATGATGTAAAACTGTCCATTCATTGTCAATGGGAATTGAATATTTGTGTAGGACAAAGTTTGTGCACTGCACACACACCAAAAGCTGGATATCTAGGGCCCCTAGAAGGCCCCTGTCCTGCTGAAGCATGGCAGGGGCCGAGGCTGCTGCAGTATGGGCTGAGGGCCAGTCCCCTGGGGAGAGTTTCCTCTCCTCCGGCCCCTGACCCAGCACACTGACCCTCTTCAGCACACCTGCCACCCAGCACTGCCTGGCCCAGCACACAGGAAATGGACCCGGCCGCACTGCGGCCCACCTGGGCTTGCACGCTGGCCCAGCAACCCTGTATTTACCTGCTTTAACTGGGCCAAAACAGCCCGCTGAGAATTCTAATGTCACGTACCAGGAAGAAATGACATCATGTTTCACATTTCCTGGGCCGGAGGTGTAAATGTAAACATAATTATATGCGCTCAAAAACGCCACAGTGGGCAACCTGAGCACAAATTGGTTCAGTTATGCAACAAACAAAAAGGCACTGAGTCAATGCAATGTGTAAAATAGTGCTGATCAGCAAGCATGTGATGTAAGGTAGCACAGTCGACCACGTGAGATAAGACTCTTTATATGATGAGGTCAGCACTGCGAGACAAACTGCAGGGTGGTCTGACAAAACACACCGATTTATACTTGGTTGGTTTCGCATCGTGTGGCGCACCACAAATAACCACCACCTAAAAGCTTGTAGATCGGCTATTTTCGGTGTGCAACACTGGCGCGCAACTAAGTATAAATAATGCTTAAAACACTCTTGGCTTCGGAAAGAGTGAGCAGCAGAGAGGTGGTTGAAAAGGGAGGGTAAAGGGAGGACGGGAGGGGAGCTCTCCTGTTCCTCTCAGATCCGGGACGAAAGAAAAAGGGGTGGGGGGGGATTAGAAATCGTGCCATATCAGGATTGGGAGCATGCTTGGCAGTGGGGGGTGGGGGGTCTATCTATGGTACTATGAGACAACACGCATACGCAACGGGTGGGCGATGGGTAAACAGGTCGGGCGTGTGGGTGGGGTGGAGAGGTTGCGGCTGGACCCTGCTCCTGAATACTGAACAGAGGATCAGGGACGCCATTGGCAATCAGTCAGTCAGGAACCAAAAAAAAAGACGTCACTCCCTATTACAGGCAAGCGTCACGGCACAGAACGTCAGAAGAGAAACAGAAGCTTGGAGAAGTGGACCATAAAGCTCTGATCTTAGGGCAGATCACATGGTGTTTTCTTGTTCACTGTCAGTAAAAAGAAAAGTTTAACCCATTGATTCTACAAAGGCCTTAATCTAAATCAGTTCTCACACTTTTAAGATTACAAAATAAATTAAAAAAATTGCAGATATGTACAAGCTTGCAGCGCAGCAAGAACTAATCTACTATTTTTGAATAGCCAATGCTAAAATTAAAAATGACACAGATGCTTTCCCAGTTTTAATGGCTTAAAGGAGTGTTTCAATTAACCTTCACAGAGCCTTTCACTTTGCAAAAGCATGAAGATCTGTCACAGTAGCAGAGCTGCAACATAACATGAATACTGCATCAAGATGCAAAGGACAGAACAAAGACATGACATTATTAACCCTAACCTATGGACAGAATAGAAACATGGGGTTCATGTTGTGAAGTGGTTAACAACACTAATGTTCCCCCCCAGCAGGACATGTCATACCTGCAGACTGTGAAGCACAGTGCGCCGCCAGCTGCTGCCCCCAGGAGGCTGCTCATCAGGTTCACACTGTAGGCTGGAGAGAGCCACGGCAGGAGAGACATGGTCAGGCGAGCTAGCAGGGTGAACAGAGGGTAGCCTGGAGGATGGGCCACCTAAACACACAAAGACCATACGTTTTGACTGACAGTGCAACAACTTGACCAGTGGTTCCCAAACTTTTCAGGTCGAGACCCAAAATACATTTGCCCGGTACTCAAACTAGAGTCTATCAGTCTAAACTAAAAGATTTATATATACAATTTCACATTTTTGCCCTTAATGTCATGCCCAATATAGGTTAAAGTGGTTAAACATAACACACACACCCTCCCCCTATGCCCTTTTCCTGCAGCCACTTCCCAAGGACAGTGCACTTCCCTGGGGATGCAGGGGATGCAGCACGTGGTGCCTGCAAGCCAGCCCCAGCCCCCACTAACCACCTCCGAGCCACAGCCACTCTCGCTAGGGGGGGATCCCGGCAATCACAGCAATTAGCCACTAAGTCTCATCCAGCCTGATAAGGGCTCAGTCATTAAACACAGGCTCATTCCCCGGCACTGATAACATGAGCCATCCAGGAATATATGGGGTGGCTGACTCTTGCAAATAGAGTGTTGTGAGAGAGGGACGACTATAATGACCCCACCACTGGTCTCGGACATAACGAGGGTTCCTGGCTCCTCATAGCTCTGAGAGTCCTGGCTCATGGGCAGGACAGAGATGTCAAGAGTTAAACGGTAAACAGGAGGTAAAGGACATGCAAAGAGAATGTCCAACAGGGTTGGAAAGGCCACCAGCCTAAAGGACGGCTGAGGGACGAAGGCTGCAAGAAGGCACAGTGATCCAGAGCGCCAGCGCTCTGGGGATCAGAGGGGAGGGCCGGCAGCCCAGGGCCCAGGGTGGCCCTGGGGAGGCCCCCACGACAGGCAGACAGGCAGGCCACACGGACTGCGGCACTAACGGCAGGATTACTGGCATAGTGACACCGACACAGCCTCCCTAAAAGGATCACAGCGGCGTAATAAACTTTATTAAATAATAAAACTTATTATAACTGTTAACCCGATTTAGTTCATTCTTCGCGGCTTACACACACACACAAAAAAGAAGGGTGGGTATAATAAGCCTTATACCGTACATAAGGCAAAGCCTACAAAAGCCATCGCTTTACCATTGGCTTTAATTGGATTTGAAAAACGGGTTGCAAATTATAGCATTCTCTACTTGTAACTTAGTAAAATAAGTGTATAGAAAGGATGGAGGAAAAAAACCTGTGGACTGAAAGTAAATTAATCTGCTTTCTGCCCATGCTTAATTAAACTTCCTTAATGCTTATAAGAGTTAATGAATGAATTGATTAAACAATACGGCTAATACTCACCCCCAGCTCACAGGCAGCGGTGATCAGCTCTCCTGTGGAAGAGAATGGGGGATGAAATTAATGTAAACCCAATAATTATTATTAAGAGACAAAGTCTGCTGCAAAGTTTTCCCAAATCAAATACTTGCATTGGGGTTTTGCATTAATTGGCCAGGATCAAAACCTGCAAATCTTCCCAGTGTGACATTTCCTAAGCGGCACGCTCATTCTCTTCATCTCATGCCTCTCCCCTGACAGACACCCCCTCCCCTCGCCCAACCCCCCACAAACATGTGCACACACACACACACACACACACACACACACACACACACACACACACACACACACACACACACACACACAATAAAGAGACTCTTATACTCTGTGTGAAACACACATACTGTATACTGTTGTGATAATATTGCTCCCAGTCCCAGGCTCTCCATGCACCAGGGTCCCATAGCTTTCCCTCCATCCTCTCTCTGCTTCTCCCCTGCTCCCACAGTCCCACACTCCCATCCTCTCTCAGCTTCTCCCCTGCTCCCACAGTCCCACACTCCCATCCACTCTCAGCTTCTCCCCTGCTCCCACAGTCCCACACTCCCATCCTCTCTCCCTCTCTCTGCTTCTCCCCTGCTCCCACAGTCCCACACTCCCAGTGTCTCTCTGCTTCTCCCCTGCTCCCACAGTCCCACACTCCCATCCTCTCTCTGCTTCTCCCCTGCTCCCACAGTCCCACACTCCCATCCTCTCTCCCTCTCTCTGCTTCTCCCCTGCTCCAACAGTCCCACACTCCCAGTGTCTCTCTGCTTCTCCCCTGCTCCCACAGTCCCACACTCCCATCCTCTCTCTGCTTCTCCCCTGCTCCCACAGTCCCACACTCCCACCCTCTCTCTGCTTCTCCCCTGCTCCCACAGTCCCACACTCCCATCCTCTCTCTGCTTCTCCCCTGCTCCCACAGTCCCACACTCCCAGTGTCTCTCTGCTTCTCCCCTGCTCCCACAGTCCCACACTCCCATCCTCTCTCTGCTTCTCCCCTGCTCCCACAGTCCCACACTCCCAGTGTCTCTCTGCTTCTCCCCTGCTCCCACACTCCCACACTCCCAGTGTCTCTCTGCTTCTCCCCTGCTCCCACAGTCCCACACTCCCATCCTCTCTCTGCTTCTCCCCTGCTCCCACAGTCCCACACTCCCATCCTCTCTCTGCTTCTCCCCTGCTCCCACAGTCCCACACTCCCATCCTCTCTCTGCTTCTCCCCTGCTCCCACAGTCCCACACTCCCAGTGTCTCTCTGCTTCTCCCCTGCTCCCACAGTCCCACACTCCCAGTGTCTCTCTGCTTCTCCCCTGCTCCCACAGTCCCACACTCCCAGTGTCTCTCTGCTTCTCCCCTGCTCCCACAGTCCCACACTCCCATCCTCTCTCTGCTTCTCCCCTGCTCCCACAGTCCCACACTCCCAGTGTCTCTCTGCTTCTCCCCTGCTCCCACAGTCCCACACTCCCAGTGTCTCTCTGCTTCTCCCCTGCTCCCACAGTCCCACACTCCCAGTGTCTCGTTTAGTCCACTGGATAGGACTACATATAAAAGGCGACAACGGTGACAGTCACACAGTGAGGTAAGAAAGATGTAAAAAATAGGTAGCTGGTTGAGCAATTTTATGACAAGCACTAAGGGGGGCTGAAATAAACAAACCGCTAAAAGCGATCTGAAGACAGCCTGAATGCATTTGGGCACAAAGCAGAGCGTTTAAAATTTTACTGATTTCCCACCCAATGTTTGCATCTGATCTCCCACTCACACAAAATTGACATATAGTTCAGATTAAATTACACTGATAAATGTCTGCATTAAACACAGCACCCTCTGCTGGTAGCAGGTTGGTAGGGTCCAGACAATGAGATAGTGGCCTCATTCCTTCATTGACTGGATAATTAACATATTGTATACCTCCAAATAGGCTGATATATTAAGACTGTCAAGTGTCTGTCAATAGTAAGTAGCATGTGGTACAAATCAAAT
Source organism: Protomyctophum parallelum (assembly GCF_964188405.1). Taxonomy (NCBI): domain Eukaryota; kingdom Metazoa; phylum Chordata; class Actinopteri; order Myctophiformes; family Myctophidae; genus Protomyctophum; species Protomyctophum parallelum. The sequence goes on from NC_139718.1 coordinate 12,689,608, forward strand.
ATAAATGAGGAAATGGTTTTATATTGTTTCCATTTCATCCTGATAAATAAAACAACCACTACAGAACAGAAAATTCTGTTCTAAACTAAAATACCTCCATAGCGAGGACATTACAGTCATTTCAGAACGCTGCAGTTGAATTTCTGATGTTATTGGCTGCACCACTTATGTTTCTGCATTTAACCTTGTTGTCACAGTGAATTACGATGCCGGAATTCCTGCCACATGAGGAGCCCTCACTCTTATCAGTCTAATGGACCATGAAGACACAACTCATCCACCTGCACAGCTTAAACACTGTCACAGCTCCATTCCACCTGGCGTACACAGACTACTACAGTGCCTTGCTTCAATTTACTCAAGAAAATAAATTCTTAGTTGAATAATATAGTCACAAGGAATTTATCGACTAATCGATAAGTTGGTTTAATAAACAAATGTATACAATTTCACAATGGTTACTGCTGGGCTATTGAAAGTTATAGACTGGCATAATTAAAGGGTTATATCGACATTTTATCAAGGGGAGGGACATACTGTACTGTACAACAATGACAAATCTGCAAATGAACCAATTAATCGATGAATCAACCATGAGCGGACAGCCCTATACTTTACATCATCAGTCTCTCCATTTTACTCATTTTTCCAACCTGGCATATTTTTTGGCCGATTCAACATAAACACTCAAACTAATACTCAGCCCAAAACATCCGACTCACAGTGCCACGGAGATGCAGTTCTGTAAGGGAAAATATTGAGTCGACGGGGTAGCAGACGCAAGCGCCAAGAGTCTTTGTGATAGCAAGAGCGCGGGCACCGAAACCAGTCTTCCCGTAATCCCCACCATTTCCACACTCCACATTCCTAGACAACAGCGTACCCGCAGGGCTGCGCTCAAGCCTCCCCAGGGCACATCACACCTAAAGAGATTAGGACACAGAGACGGAGACCTGGAGAATTCGGAAGGGTGTTCAACTGGCACTATCAGAGTGGGCATCCTGCACCATCCCTAAATGCTGTGGAGAAGAGGCTGGCCATTTTTTCCCCCAAAAGCTCCTCTTGCTAGACACAACCAGCAGGGCTACTCAGCGCTGCTTTCGCCTCATCTCTCTGCCCACTCAGTTTCCTCTCTGCTATCTAGTCCAGCTTTTCTGCATGCTTTTAGTCTGCTAAATGAGTAAATGTACACAAATGTGCATTCCTTTTTTGGCTGTTTCCATGCATGGGCACTGCCATGCAGACCCTATACTGAGCAGAACTTCCATGACCCCGAGTCCAAATTTACCCTGTAACCTACTAGATATCTCTCTCTAAATATTCAATAATAAAGTTGTGTTGTGAACTGTTAAATTTCTGCAATTTTGGATTCTTACAAGTCTCCTGCGATACTGTACAAGATAAAGTTAAAACAACAAACATACATGTTTCTGTGATTTTAAAAGTCAACAAATGACAATGTATACTATATATGTACATCACTGTTGCTAAATTATTCCTCCGTCATTTTCTGTAATCTGCACACATTGTCTTTATTGCTTCTAAGGTTTTTAACATATTATACATATTTGTATATTGAATTATACAACTTGTTTATATATTGTAGCACAGTCTTCGAAACATGCCACACGAAGATTGCACAGCACAGACTTGTAAGAGTGAGTGCCCTCTCTATTTGACTCATAATTCAGAAACCACTCGCCTTGTACTGTACATTTGTTTTAGGGTTTATTTGTGTTGCTGATTGTGTCTCTTAGTTGTATGTCTTGTTTATGTCTATATGATTATTACCTCATGTTCTCTACAGTAATTTGGTCAATGATAGTTGTTTTTAAATGTCTTATAAATCAATTAGATTTCATTTATTATTTATAGGATAATAAAGGGTGATGGCAGGAAAAGGACAATCTCAAACCTGACAATGGGGCAAATAAAATATTTACTACTACCCAAACCAACTTTTCAGCGATGACATGTATGTTGCCATATCTGTTCAAGAAATAAAATTATATAATTGTGTTCCCTAATCCCTACACAGGAAAGCTGTTGCAATAGATATTATTCATTCATGTTAAAACAGAAGTGTGCCTCAATCAGGAGCGACGACTCTGCACCAATAGCCATGCAAATGTAGAAGAAGAATTTGATACTGAAATCAGACATAAATATTATGGCAGATGTGAATAATAAATGCTGGGGTTCCACATGCACGATCACTTACTGTACGCGTCAGTAATCCTGACACTGGTGTAATTCCCTGTCTGCACACAAGCAGAAAGACACTTCTGACAGATGAATACATTACTAAAACTTTACATTTCAAAGCCATCCTTTTCATATCGAAACCTTGATCACAGTCCATACTGAGTTCTACCCAAACAAACATGCAGATATCGCTCCTAGACAAAACTGGCACCATACTTGATAATACGGCTCTACTACAGCAATACTGGCTGGGCGATATCGACAAAATCTAATATCACAAAATATTGCATTGATATTGCAATGTTGTGGGATTGACAATTAGCGCTTTCATAAAATATTTACACAATGAGATTTTTTGAGAAATAATCATCAATGTATCAGAAAGTAAGTAAGTAAGTAAGTAAGTGGCAGTGGCTACAGAAAAATAACAGCTAGAACATTCAGGCAAGTTTAGAAAATCATCATCTTTCAGACATTACTGTAATGCAGCCTTTAAAACCAGGAAGAGTCAAAGTTATGCCATAATACCACAATAGTATTATCCCAAATCCCAGACATCCAATCTCATATCACAATAACAATAAATATATAGATATAGTGCCTACTGCCCAGCCCTATAATAAAGGTTGTTATTAGACCAGCAGCCGTAGTGCTTTAACTATACTAAACTGTCTCTCATTGGAAAAGGGCGCCTTATCATCATCATCTTACTGGTAGTCAGCGATCTGAGACCGCCTACTTTTAGGAAAACTTCGGACGAAAAATATAATTCACCTCACAATCAATGTTTGTACAAAACTGGAAATGTATTCTAATGTTTGTGCAATAACTGGATTCAGTAGCCTACTATCCTTGGATCAGATCAAATCAGATCATCATGTAATTAATTGTTTTTTTTTTTAATTTTAAAGTACGAGCCAGACAGTAGACTCGATTAAATACATCTATGATAGTCTTGATCCTAGGCTAATTTAGTACCATGGACAGCAGCACCTGTGTATTCTCATTTAAAGCCTGTGTCGCTGCCAAAACAAATCTGATCTACAAGCAACCAACGAGTTGTTAGCTTGTAGATCGCAAGTTACGTATGTAACTATGGTCCTATGAATCCTGGATGACTGCTTAACACTGGATGATATCCGTCTCACGTACGTGCAGGTCGAGTAAATAATAACAACAAAGTCACGAATGTGACATGATGACGGTGGGCGTGGAGTGCAGTAGTCAGCGTATAAGCCACACCCATCAAACATGACTTCCCTATGGAATCTTCTCGCGAGATTCCGAGTGACAGAGAACTCTGGCAGTCATCCAGGATTCATAGAACCATAGTTACATACGTAACTTGCGTTCTATTTCATCCTTACTGACTGCTTAACACTGGATGACTAGTACCAACAAAGTCACGAGGAATCCTTACCTTGCCGGGAACAGCTTAAGGGACCCCCAAAACAGCAGTCGCAACTGCGTTAGTTGCGGCTACATTAACCCTATAGAACCGGGCAAAAGTACACGGTGCGGCCCATGTGGCCGCAGCACAAATCTCGCTCAGAGGAACCCCTCGTAGTGCTGCCCAGGAGGTGCCCATTTCGGGGCAACCAGCAGAAGTCTGTGGTTGCCTTGCCGAAGTCTGTGTAGCGTTAACGCTATCAGTGGGAAAGGTGGGATTGCATAGAGGAGGACATCTGGCCACGGGTGTGCCAGAGCATCCTGTCCTAACGGGCTCGATCAGGGAGAACCAAAGAGGGCAATGTGTTGTGGCAAACAGGTCCACTTCCGCGGTGCCGTATCTGCGCCAGATCTCCTCTACTACCTCTGGGTGGAGTCTCCACTCCCCCGAGGGAGGCTTCTGGCGGGACAGAAAATCTGCCACCACATTCTGTGGCCCTGGCAGAAACATAGCCCTCAGGCTTAAAAAGCGAGGGAAAGCCCACACGAGGAGTTGCCGTGCCACCCGTAGTGATAGGGTCGATCTCGTGCCCCCCTGGCGGTTTATGTGGTAGACAGCTGACTTGTTGTCGGACCGCACAAGCACATGCCTGCCCTTCAGCTGCAGTGTTGAAGTGTTGAAGTGCCAGGAATATGGCACGAAGCTCGAGCACATTTATGTGCTGTGTTAACTCTTGTCCCGTCCAGAGTCCCCTCACAGCTCTGTGTTGCCATACAGCACCCCATCCGGTGGACGAGGCATCCGTCACCACCACTTCGCGGCGCGAGGGGGTCGAACCGAGGGAGACCCTTCTGGACAGAAACGTCCTGTCCCTCCAGGGCTGCAGTGTGAGAAGGCAGCTGCTGGACACCCTGACTCTCCTGGACATGTGGTATTTGGGGTCTAGATGTAGACCATTGACCCAGATCTGGAATGGCCACAGCCGCAGGAGGCCCAGAGGCACTACTGCTGTCACTGATGTCAGCATTCCAACCTGAGAAACAGGCTGAACCTCAACTTCCTGTTCCTCCGAAAGCGGAGAAGAAGTTGAAAAATGGCTTCCCCTCGTTGAGGAGTGGGAAAAGTCAGCATTCGGCGGGAGTCCAGGACCAAGCCGATAAACACAACTGTCTGGCTGGGAGTGAGACAGCTCTTCTTGTGGTTGACATTAAGGCCTAGCCGACAGCAGTGTCACAGGCTGTCGGCTGCTGTATCCTGCTCCACCTGTTCTCTGGTTGGAGCGCAAATCAGCCAGTCGTCCAAGTACGGTAGGATTTGCATGCCACGGGCCTGCAGCGGGGCCAGTGCTGCCCGTATGCACCTCGTGAATATCCGAGGGGCCAGGGAAATCCCAAACGGGAGCACCCTGAACTGGTAGGCTCTGCCTTCGAATGCAAAGCGCAGATACTGCCTGTGGTGTAGGGCTATAGGGACGTGGAAATATGCGTCCTTTAAGTCGATCGATGTGAACCAGCTGTGCGTTGTGACCGCCTGGAGCACATCCGCTGTCCTCAACATATGGAAGGGTAACACCTTCAGATAGGCGTTGAGCCTGCGCAAGTCCAGTATAGGACGAAAACCTCCATCTTTCTTTGTGACCAAAAAATACATGGAGTAAAACCCACGTTGCTGTGTCTGTAGATCGAGTTCTTCGATGGCATTCTTCTCCAGGAGGGTGGCCACCTCCTGCCTGAGTGCCTGGGATTTTGTGGGATCCTTCATGATGGTCATCTTGATCCCACTGTGAACGGGGGGCCGGCGGCGGAACTGCATGTTGTACCCTTGGGAGAGCGTGGCCACCACCCAAGGGTCTGAAGCGGAGCTTTCCCGGAGAAGCGCCCCGGGCATTCAGGGCCTACCCCTCTGGCCCCTCTGGTCTCTGGGGGGGCGAAACCCAGACCCCCGAGTCCTCTGAGATGCCGTGCGAGAAGGCCCACGGTGACGTTGGTCGGTCTGTCCGTAGTTCGAGGTCCTTGGGTAGCTGTCCTGCTGCAATGGTGGCCGAGAGCGGCTGGTTCCATAACCTGGTGCAGACCGTTGCCTCGTTACCGGGGGAGGCCCCTTGATACTGGCAAACTGCTTCCTTCTGTCGTTAGCCTGGACGCTACGCTCCAAGGCTTGCTGTGCCGCAGCGCCAAACACCTCCCCCGGAATTACAGGGAGTTTACGGAGGACTGTCCGGCATTGCTCAGGTAGTGGGGATTGGGCCAACCACACCTGTCTGCGAGCTACGGTTAATGTTGACAGTAGTCTGCCAAGCTCTGTTGTCATGTACGCCAATGACTCCAGAGAAGCGTCACTCAGGTTCTGGATGGAAGCATCCACACCTAGATTGGCATCCACGCCTGACGAAGCCTCTACACCTGAGGGGGCGTCCGTGCCCGAGGATTGTAGAGAGTGGGACAGAGCCAGCATAATGTGGGACATTGAATTTCCAATGCGGCCTATCCGTGCCGCGATGTTATAGCTCTTGACCAGTAGGTCGTCTGTAGTGCGGCACTGGGGCCTGGGACAGCGGGACACCGGTCGCAGGGCCTCATCAGGTGAACAAACCAGGGAAGCAATTGATGGCTCCACGGATGGCGTTTTATCAAGCCCATACTTTGCGGCGTCATGCATAGAGGCCAAGGCCCTATCATCAGAGACATGGTGGGTCTTGGTGTTGGGGTCTACCCAGCATTTGTGGAGCTCTTTAATGTATCCCTCGGAGACGGGGACACTGAAAGCAGCCTGAGGCTTGGACCGCCTGAAGAATTCACTTCTAGTAACTGCTGTAGCAGCAGCCTCATCCAGGCCCAAGCGTGCCAGCGCCATGCGGATCACGGGCTTAATAGAGGTCGGGTTAGAGCCGGAATCCCCTCTGACTTCACTGCTCGAGCGTGACGAGCGGGGGTATAAAGTCCTGGTGGGCGTCTCTGCCTCCTCTTGTGCGGGTTCATCACTGAAGTCAGTGCAGGAAGCCCTTGTGGATAGAGAGTCCTCATCCCACGTTCGGGAAGAGGCGGCAGATTGTAGAGTGCCGGCCTGTAGGTCCCCGGCCTGGGGAACAGGCCCACCTGGCTGAAGGTTCAGGATTAGCTTCTTCATCTCAGCAAACTGGGATGCCAATGTGTCTACCTTAGCAGCCAGCGGGTCCGCCTTAGTAGTTCTAGCTGAGGGGGCATCTTTTCTGGCCCTCTTATGCAGGGTCTTCCGAGATGTACAGTAGAGGTCCTCTGCCGCTTTTCTGCGGCGGCACCAGGTGGGGGAATCACCTGGTTCTCTGGCTGCTGAGCATGCACCTCAGCAAGCCTGGCCAGCTTCAGGTCACGAGACATGTAGCTGCAGTTCATGCATTGACTCTCAGTTAGCCCCTGCCTCAGGTGTGCTATACCCAGGCATTTGGGGCATTCATCATGGCCATCATCGTCCCCCAGTGGAGCCGTGCAAACAGCGCAAGGGTGTGCCATGGTTGGACAAGTACTAAAGCGAAGGCACTTGTACTGTGAAGCGCTACTATGGTGGCTATGGAGCGGATACACTCCAAGACAGGTGAAATACCCACAAGCGGAACCACTCTTTTGGGAATGTAACAATAGCTATGAATATAAATTATAAACAAGCTCTGTAACGAGCGCAGACGCTCAACAGGCCAACAATAAACTTAGGTTGTTTACTGGACGAGCAAAAACACCCGCCAGACAATTCAAACTAAATATACTATATAGATAGTTATAATTGTCTCCACCAGGCCGAAGGCATGTGGGGAGAGTATGTTTTGCACTCCGTCCGTCCGTTTGTGTGTCCGTTTGTGTGTCCGTCCGTGTGTCCGTGAACAGCTAATCTCGGCCACCGTTAACCCGGTCGATGCCATATTTTGCACACACACTCCCTGGATGCCAACGATCAACCTCTGCCCCAAACTTTCCAGAACGGCCTGTTATAGCGCCACCAGGAGGCCGCTTTGTGCAAAACGGCCACCGTTAACCCGGTCGATGCCATATTTTGCACACACACTCCCTGGATGCCAACGATGAACCTCTGCCCCAAACTTTCCAGAACGGCCTGTTATAGCGCCACCAGGAGGCCGCTTTGTGCAAAACAAGTTTTTGCACAGTACACCTACAGATTTTGTCCAAACATCACGCAAATTGGTACACAGTCTCTCTAGAGCCATTCAACGAAACGGGTCTTTCACATTTATCAGACTCCTGATTGGTTAAGATTGGCTTCCAAAGTTCACAGGAGTGCTCAGTTTCAAACAAAATGCTGCAAATCATGAACACATCGCGTGATTTCCGTGAAATTGTGCACCCACATTCCCACTAGGCCGAGGACGAAATGCCACATGAACAATTTCAACTCAGCCTCAAGGTGGCGCTATAACTGGCCGAAAAGTGTTTTTACCTCTAACTGCACGGATCTGTGGATAACCTGGTGGAGACCTGTGCCCGGAAGGGCACTTTTTCTAGTTAAGCACTGTAATGAGCGCAGACGCTCAACAGGGAAATAATAAACTTAGCTGTTTACTGAACACAAGCAAAACAACATGCAATACATACAAGTTTTATAAATTGGCTCTGTAATGAGCGCAAACGCTCAACAAGCAACCAGTTAAATTGGTTGTTTATACTGGGACGAGTAAGCACTCGCCAGATAATGTAAACAGAAATTGAATAACGTTTAACTAAACAAGGAAAAGAGACCGAAATCAGACTATTTGTATACAAACCTATAGCGTCTCCAGCAGCATGCCTAGTGCAAACACCTGTTCTGTTCCTGTTCCCGGCTTAATTGCTGTGAGTACAAAATGCGTCTTTATCGCAGCCCTTGGAGGACGCAATGCGATGCTCCAACCATACCTTAAGGTTGCAGGGCTCCCGGCGAAAAGACGGTAGTTTAATTATATGAGTATCTCTCAATAATCAACGGTATAACCTGCTACGCGCCTGCGAGAAGATCAAAAGGGAAGTCATGTTTGACGGGTGTACGCTGACTACTGTCATCATGTCACATTCGTGACTTTGTTGTTATTATTTACTCGACCTGCACGTACGTGAGACGGATATCATCCAGTGTTAAGCACTGCCTCTGGCAGACAGTAAGGATGAAATAGAACAACTCTTTTTTTGACAAGCTACACGTCGTTCGATTACGTGATTGGCTGCCTGGCTAAACAACAAAGCCACATGGCTATACAAAGTAGAAGTACCATAGTAGCAAACCGACCTGAATCTCCTCCGGGGACCGTTTTCTGGACACATGGCACATAAAGAGCCGCAACACAAGCCACAGTGGCTCCTGTCAGAGTCCAGCTTTTCCTCCACTGCTGCTCCATGGAAAGCATCCCTCTCGTTTTAAAATATGACGAACATTAAATAATAAGAACTCTCACACACACACACACACACACACACACACACACACACACACACACTGACACAGTATACACACACACTATGGCTAGCGCTAGCTACCTGGCTAATGTTAGCATCGGGGTATAAACGCGCTCCTGGAATGCCCGAGTTCTTATCCTTGCTCAAAAGTTTGAGCTCGCACGTGTGCAACTTTTAAGATTTTGTTAAAAAAAAAAAAAAAAGGCTATACCTACACCAGTACACATCAGATTTACTGACAGAGAATAGTTGTAAACAGACCGCGAGAGAGAGAGCGGCTGGAGATTTCACTTCCTGGTTCAATTTCAATCCGCAAAGGAAAGGATCAAGGAGGCTTTATGAGGAAAGAATTATTTATTCTATATTGCGATTTTTTTCATCAGAATTATGTCGGAAGCCCTCTGCCATCTAGTCAGTCAGGTAATACCATCAACATAGTTTTTATTCTGCTTTATTTATTTTGCATCCTGATGATTCTGTGAAACTAACATTTGATTTGTGTGATTTTGCTTGATGCCTACCGTCTAGATCAGAAGGGGGGCTCTCTCTCCCTCGCAGTGTGAGTGTGCGTGTGCGTGTGCGCGCATGCATGCTTGTGTCCGGCCGCTTCTACCTTGACCTTGTTGTTAGTTTTGTATACTTTTATTTATTTCAAAATGTAGACTATAACATGAGTTACGTGTGCATGAATTCCAAAACGTTGGATGTGGGATGGCAATTCTTTCTTTCTTTCTTTCCAAATTCTTCAACCATCATGATTCAAAAATATTTGTTTCACTAAAGTTTACATAGACCTAGATAAAAAAAAAGTTTAGTCAGCTCTTGAAACTGGTCCTTTATAGCCTTGATCAAGTGTTCTACCAGCCAGTTTGGTAACAAAATGTGTTTTGAAACTGAAACTGTTTTGTGGCAAGGATATCCCTGGTATGTTGGTTTTAGGATCAGTCCTAAATGCACTCTGCATTAAAAAACAAATGAAAAGATTGCCTATTGTTGTAGAGGCGGAAGAAAGCAGCTTTCTCAGTGGACTGTGTGGTGTAAGAACCAGTCAAGGGATGCACAATGCATTACAACACAGGCCAACATAGAGGTCCAGATTAAGAGTGTTGACAAACCAGGTAAACCCAAACTCAAACATAGCTGCCCGAGTGCCCGTCTTATCGGATTTAGTGCCTTTTGAAAAAGCTCCACGCCAGGTTGCCACGGTCACCATGGTTCTTTTTATACTCCAGAGTCAAAGTATGACTGATGGAGGCTTTATTTCTCTGTGATTCCTAATGGGAGCATTAATGTGTTCAGTGCATTCAAAAATACAGAAAAGGCAAGGACATTTCTTTAATGCTGTGTAATAGTCCTTGCAAGTCAAAACCCCTCCTCAAAAAGCTCATTGTTATAGGCTAGATGTAGTGATTTTATTCTGTAGGAACTATAGGAAGATGAATAACTTCTAGTAATAATCATCAACTGCATCATTCACTCAGACAGGCCAAATGTCAAATGAAGTCCAGAAATGTATTGTTATCGGCTGCTAATGCAGAATTAACTTGTGAGAACACTGGATGTAACCGAAACAAGATACAGTAGATGATGCACCCTTAAAAATGTCTCACAAGTGTCCACATTCACAGGTTGCAGGGTTACCGTAATAAAGAAATTGCCCTATTGAACTGATAATAATCCCAGCCTACCATAAATGAGTCTGATCCCTCAGTAAATTGAGCCCTTGGAGAGGTGGAGTGGTGTCAGCACCTAGCCAACTCTCAGATGGCTCTCTAATCCTCCTCGCCTCTCGCCACCACCCTTACTGTCTAATCAGTCTTAAACACACACATGTACACTCACACCCATCTGACACACACACACACACACGCCCATACACCACCCATACACACTCACCCTTCCTCACTCTCAGACTCAGCCATCTCTTCGGTGTGATGTCACTGTTAATCCTTGCTTCATGGTTATCTGCCGGGCTGCAGCGCTGGCAGAGGAATATGGGGGGGTGAGAGGGTGGGCGGGGCAAGCTATATTCAAGTCACACCAGGAAGTCTTCCCGCCTCAACCCCCAACTCCCCCTTCCATTACTCCATAAAAATCCCTGCACAAAAAAGGGTTGTTTAACTGCTTGGCCTAAGTGTACAGTATGCACAGATGCTCAATGGAGTACTAATGTACATTCACATTTCAGTCCCAAAAGGGGAAATAAAACATGCAGCTGTGAGAATGTGTCTGTGCTGTATTCATATGTTGTAGCTCATATTAGAGGCACAGGGAAATCATTAGAGACCCTGGTGGATTAAGCTCATTCCAAGCATCCCTGGCTACCACATGCATGCATGCAGAAAATGCAAGGCTTTTTTTATTGACAGCTTGTCTAACCATAGATAGGAATTACCCACATGGGTGAGGCCCCAAGCTATTAGCAAACATTAGAGGTCTGTAATGGCAGTGGTATTAAATTCATTATCTTTGCAGATTGTAAGCATGGTGTGCGATTGTGTATGGTGTGTGCCCACTGTACGCCTCCATGGGTCTTGTGTGTTTGGACACACTTGTGTAGCAATGTGTGTTTTCAGGGGATTTCAGTTCAGTTTGTGATAAGAAAGGGCATTAACACTGAATTGATTTGGGACAGTCCAACAGAGCACAACTCTACATGTGTATGTACAGGCTTTCACTGCCTGGAGCCTGCATCAAAACAAAGATTCTTACAATAATGTTTTACCGCCCTAAAAGGTAGCTCTCTTGAGGTCCTCACAATTCTTGAGGGGTGCTAGGCCCTCCGACGTTCAGACACGACGTCATGTGGCAGCTAACTCTATAGACTTTTAGTGTTTGTCTTATTCATGCTCCCCCAAAAATCAGCAAGCATCTAAAAATCAACAGGGCCCCACTCGTGACGTCATGAGGCAGCCAAGTCTATGGACTTTTAATGTTTGCTTTAAGCAGTGACGTCATGTACAAAAGAGATGTTTTAAAATGGTCACAGAGTAGGATGGGGACTATGGAGGGAATGGGTAGAAAGTAGATAGCTTTACAGCACAGGAGTGGAGCAAAAGACAGCTGGAATAGGTTAGAAAATAGAGACGATACAAAATGAAAAGAGAACCAATACAAATAATTAAAAATAAATAAATGGGTGAGGTCAGCTGAAATGTACAACAGAATACTGTAAAAACTGTGTTTTCTTCCCCCTGTTGTGGCTCACAGTATGCATGTGGTGCAGCCATGCAGGAGCAAGGGGCTTATGAGGCCACTCGGTTAAATTTGATCTATTTGATTATGTATTTTCCTCACTTACGGCATATCTGTTTTAATCTTACCTTAAGCATCCTTGAAATGAGGTGTAATCCAGTTAAGCCCCTTTGAATCGGCTTCCCAGCCATATTACAACCGTTCATCCTGCCTAAATATCCTCACTGCTAAACAGTTGCTCACAGACTGTGACACTGGCCACAAGCAGGGATTCATATATTGTAGACCAGTGGTTCCCAAACCTTTTAGCCTGTGACCCAAAAGCCTCCCTGGGACCCAAACTAGTGAAAATAGACGATCTATCGACTATTTGTTTTCTAATTGATGGAATTTCTTAGATTTTTCTTTGATTTCTTCATGAAATTATTGTAAAGAAAAATCATTGAATTTGTTTTTAATGCATGAAAACTGTTGCTTTTTTGGGAATGTTTTTTGAAAATGTTTTGAAATAATAATTAAAAAACAAATGTTAGGAAACAAAAAATAAAGGGACCCATAAAAATGGGTCGGCGACCCACAAATGGGTCCCGACCCGGTGTTTGGGAAACAGTGTTGTGTAGACCCTCTGAGATCAAACACTAAAGCCTTGGGTTTTCATAATAAACCACAACATGATCAGCTTAAGATACTATGGAAACGGCCCAGGCCGTAGCGTAACGGTCTGGGCACCGGACTGGTAATCCAGTCGCAGTGTGCCGCGGGTTCGACTCCCGGACCCGACACGGCCTTTACTGCATGTCATCCCCCCATCTCTCTCCCGTTTCCTGTCAGCCTACTGTCTGTCCCTTCAAAAATCAATAAAAGGCGTAAGCCGCAAAAAATATATCTTAAAAAATAATATATATATACTATGGAAACAAAATTACAGTAAGCAACTCAATAATGGAAGATACCGATTTTGAGTGATCATATCCCCATTTCTGTGGCCCCAGTTTATCATGTCAACATTGCCTTTAGGACCAACATTTCCATAGTTTTAATGGAAGTCAAACGCAAATAAAGCATAATGTTCAGCCCAGCTCTGAAAGTAGCAGGAAAATACTGCAAATCAAATACAACACTTTCCTTCGTAGAAATTGACCATATTTACATGGTGGCCATCTTGCTCTTTGGTTGATCAATTGAATAGGCCTACTTTATTAACGGTATGTAAAATGTACCCTGCTTGTTGTTGTTGCCTCTGTGGCTGATTGGCAGGGTGGAGTCTGAGGGACCATCTGGTAGATTGGGTCACACCTGAGCTTGGTGCATATCATCCTACAATAACGGTACCTGTGCCTAATATAACCTCATCCATTCTCTCCCTCTCCAGGTTGCTTCAGTTCATGTGTTTATCGTATTGGTTTACACCTCACAACAATCTGAGTCTCCCCTTTGTTACAAATGTGAGCCAGTTATAACACAATCAACTGTGTGCACATAATGCTCTGAAGAGAACAAGAGACAACATGCAGAACCGCATGTTCCATGGTTAACTTTGCGAAGCAGTACACTTATAGTTCAGACCAATACAATTGTAGGCCTATTCAGTTTTGTCAAACAGGAGCCTCAAGAAAAAAATGTCCTATGATGTTTGTTTGTTTGCTTTTTCCTTTTTCTTTTGAGAAACAGCTGGCTACTGTAGTACTGACAGAGATGGTTAAACAATCCCATTTCCACTATGACACTAATCCAAAACATTGCAGTGACACATATAGGGTGACGGAGAGAGGGACTGAGGGTAGATTGAGACTGAACAAGACAGTATTTTAAAGACTGCAGCTCGGAGAAATGTAGATGGCACACAGGAGGGGGGCTAGTGAGACAGCACGTCACAGCATGGTTTCCATATGGGAGCAATCCACTTACTTGAACTGATAAAGATTTAATTAACACCAGACTCTGCAATTACTCTGTAATTAAAGTAATTTGTCGCCTTATTTGGATGAGTAAGCCGTGCATCACAACAGCCTCTATACACACACAATAAAATCCTTTGTGAGGTTGGTTCTATTTGTACACTCTGAGTTAAATTCACACTGAGGAGTTTTTTGTGGGAGGACATGAGAAAAGGAGAGGGCATGAAGGAACAAATTGGACTTCCTCTTTCAGGTTTTAAATGTTTTCAAATATGTATTAGCTCTGTTTCAGTATCTTTGTTTGGATTCTAATTGGCAGTTGAAGGACTAATAAGCCATGTAGGCTGAACATGCCGTACAAATATCAAGAACCACATGAAATAGTGAATAGGCGCGATATAATCATAATCCTTTTCAAACATAAATTGTGTACCTATATATTTGAAATATTTGATGATTTAGCATATAAATTAAACATGTTTTCAAAATCTCTGTTCTTTCCCAAATTCCAAAGTTGCTTCAACGTATTAGTGGCATATATATGGCATATATGAAGTCAAATATTGTGATGTGAATAATAACTACAGACACTACAGCTACAGACACTTGTTTTCACAAAATATTGTAATTTGTGACCATACCAGTTAGTACTTACTGGCATATGAAACTGATTGCCAAGTTAAATTACTAAAACATTGCATAACACTTTCTATGAGGCCTGTGTCTATATGCATTATAAACCTAGTACTTATATATTGTAGGCCGAGGTGCCTACAATCGCGATCTACAATCAAGTAGATCACAAAGGATGTGCAGGTAGATCACATGATATGTCCCTAAATCATATTTAATTTAAATATATTTAATTTAGTGTTGTGTGCACAAAACTTTGGTAGCATTACAAAGTTATATACAAAAAACCCTACCTATTCCATTTCTCCCACTCTATTTCCCATTCCAAGTGCGTTTGTCACGCCAGCCCTGCTATTCCAAAGCCGCTTCAGATACATATTTAAAATATTTTCAGCTATGGCATAATATTATTTTTTTGGTGGGTAGAACTTGTTGAGCTGGTCATTTTGAAAGTAGCTCTCGAGTCAATAAAGTGTGGGCACCCCTGTTGTATGTTATAAGTTATAACACTGCAGAATTATAATTATAAGCACTCATTATCATAATGCTTTATAATACAGAATTTATAATGATAAGATATGATATAATAAGGTCAAGTATCATAATATTTCATAACTCCTGGTTACTAGGCCTACTCAGACCTTTTCTTTTAGCCATGTATTGTAATTCACATAGTTGTAATACAATATAAAAATCACACTTGTGTGAATTGAGGGGCACTCTTATCATCACACATCATCATACATCAGTGACATCACATTCCGTGCTCAGCCAATCAGCTGAGCACATTCCGAAACACACACGCACACGCACACACACACACCTGCAGTGCATAGGAGCACCCCTCGAAAAGTATATTCCATTATAATCACTGTTAAAATAAATTGTAGTGTGATTCTAAGCCACTATAAGTGGTCATTCTGTGTTTAAGGTAAATGAAACAAAATTAATTACTTATTTGCAATGAGATTCACGTATAAGTCAGGTGAACAAACGTGTTCAACTTGCAAACCACGGTGCCCCATTGCAGGCTTGGGATGCAGGCCACCTGTGGCACTTCACATCTGCTCACAGTCCGGACACGGTGGACAGTCAACACACAAAATAAGGCTTGAAGGCTTTGTATTGTAACTGTGTCTAATGTACCACTGTGATCATTTTACCGCTGAACATGTTCAAATTATTTTGAGCTTCCATGTGAGTGGGATTATTTACCATACGCAAATTATACAATTAGGTCTATATCACAAGGCAAATCATTATTATTGTCCCCAATCTCCACTTAATTATCCCATCTTTAGTATTTGATTCAGTAGGCCTAGATTTGTTTAGCCTATAAATATCATAATTATTTCCCCTCTTATGACGTAATAGATGGAAACAGTTTCAACTACAACAGAAAATGGATCACTGCTCAACCCTATTAAGTATTATATTGTTGAGGGGCGCCAGCCCCTCCTATACACAGGTTTAATTTTTGTCTCTAATTCAATGTTTGTTTTAAACGCCATTGACAATGAAGGGAAAACGTACGTCATAATGTGCCTTATTACGTCATATTGTCTCTTTATTGTTAATGGCATTTAATGTTTGTGTTGGCACCGTTTGTTTTACTTATATCACCATTACATCACCTAATCAACATGAGTTAGACTTTAATATATTAGCACCCCGCACTTCACCTGATTAAAGCCAGGTGAAGTGAGGTGATTATGAGAAGTGTGTGTGTTCTATTGTGCCTGTTTG
The DNA here is from genome assembly GCF_964188405.1 of Protomyctophum parallelum. Classification (NCBI taxonomy): domain Eukaryota; kingdom Metazoa; phylum Chordata; class Actinopteri; order Myctophiformes; family Myctophidae; genus Protomyctophum; species Protomyctophum parallelum. The sequence continues at coordinate 12,706,089 of NC_139718.1, forward strand.
GATTTGAAGCAAAACCAATGGCAGCTTAGCTTGGCAGGTGTGTGTTCTCTCAGTTCATCAGCACTTCCATCTGCACCAGCCTTGCGTTGGTGTCTCCAGGCATTCTGTAGGGGATCATTCCAGCGAATGTGATCAGGGCTCTGGCTTGGCTACGTAGTACATCCCTCTCCTCTATAGTCCTCTGCCCTCGGCCTGATGTGCCCGACGGTGCTCTCTGCAGGCGCTTGTACTGTGTGTACAGGATGTTCATGGTGGCCAGCAGCACCTCGGACAGGTTGTGACGCAACTCATCACTGAAGTTCTTGAAGGCGACCACTCTTTCCTCCACACTGTCCTGACTGAGTGGAAGAATCTTCAAATGTTCCATCACGCCATAGGCTTTGTCAAACTGTTTTGCGTGGTATTCATCAAAGAACTTCATCAGCTCCAGCAGCAGATGGAACGTGCTGTCCACAGACCTCTCTCCTGACACGCCCTGAGAGCAATACCTCTCTGAGATAGCCACAGCCATGTTTGTCAGCCTCTGCTTATTAGACTGAGGAGCGTTGACCTGGGCGATGACCGGACTCAACAACCGGTTGATCAGCTCTAGAACCTTGTCTGGATTCTTGGCCAGCTCATAGAGTTTAATAGCTTCCTCAAACAAGCCTTTGTTCTCTGCTTGTAGAGCCACCTTACCGATGATGCCTCTGGTGTCTTCACCGGTGAACTTATCTATCACTCCAGGCTTTCTGCTGCCATCCTTTTCTAGCTTCCCCAGCAGCATGTCAAACTCTCCACTCTCAATGGCAAGCTCACTGACACAGTGCATGAACATATTCTCTCCCCGACTGTCCTTCTCATTGCGTAGGAAGTAGAAGTACTGCAGGGCTTCGCGTGGATCTGTGGACTCAAACTTGCGAATATATAGCATCAGCAAGCGGATGAAGTTGAGGCGACGCACCATAGGCGGATCGCCGACCTCTTGACTCAGTAGCTGAGCGCTCTGGCCAGAAGGTTTGAGCAGCAGGCGGCGCTCGTACAGGACCAAGGCCACGTGCACGGCGTGACTCCGCAGCCTTCTCGTCCGGAACAGGAAGGCAACGGCCGCCTCAAACTGAAGTGTCAGGAAGAGCACCTGGAAATACAGGAAGGGCAGTTGTGCGGCAGAAAAATGAGACTCCCCGTAATCCTCCAGCAGTTGTTTCTGGAGCTGTGGCAGAGTCAATCTGTCCTGAGATCTGCTGGCATCATCATAAAAACACACTTGGTTCAACTTGAGCCACAAGTAGTTTTCAGTCTTGTCTGCCACTTCTCCATGGTTGTTGCTGATGTCACACTTCCCTATGAGACAGTAGACGGCTCTCTTATAAGGGTCAGTGCTGTTCCTCAGAACTCTGTGGTAGTTCAGTCGAAGCCTGTTCTCTGACTCTGGGGAGAGGCATCTGTCAGGGCTGTTCACGTACTCCTGGAACCAGGTCTTGAAGTCTCCTAGCTGATGTTGAGCTCTGTTCACCACCTGCATGGCTGCCTTCAGGTCTCCACAGCGCATACAGAAGTAGATCACAGCCCACACTGGATGGCCCTCTACGTCGCCATCCTCCATGCCCGGGAGGGGTCCTGGTAGTTTAATATTGAGGAAGCTGCGGACAAGTTCGTACGTTCCGGGCACCCCTCCTAGTTGGGCCTGGTGGAGGTTCCCATACACTATCGTCAAGGTGTAGTTCTTATAACTGTCCTCCAGGAAGCTGAGTGCCTGGCGTATAAAGTTCATTTGCATGTCAACAGCCGTGCGACTTTTCAGGGTGTCTTTTGCTGGCAGTACGTCTGTCATCTGTTTCACAGCCAACCACATCTCGGATACATTCCTGTCATCCAGACTATCAGCTACAGATGCACACAGTTCTCCTAAATTAAGCTGGACATGGCTGTTCACAATCTTCTCATTGAAGATGTAGATCTGTCGGGCGTAAGCCACCTCCACACAGTCCAAGGAGCTCCTTCCTGGACCTACCACCTCGTTCACAAAGCTGGGCTCGGCTTCCTGACTGGAGTCCAGTTCATCCTCTCCTGCTCCCCGCAATGTGTACAACATTCCCTGCTTCACCTGTTCCCATTGGACCAGCATTGATTCACGATGGTACTCTTCGGCTAATTGGAATGTCCTGTGGCGTGACTCTTTGATGGATGACAGGAGGACGTTGTCTCTCTCATTCTTCAAGAAACCCTGTATATCAGTGTCTTTGATTGGCTCCAGAGGCTCAAATGTGGTGGGACCACTCAGACTCTCCAACCTCTGAGAAAGGTGAAAGATGTCATGTCCTCTGGAACCAAGAAGTATGGACGCTTTAATGTTGGCCGTGTCCTGTGAGGTGTGTGTCAGTGCATCTCGAGATCTAAGGCGCTCCCCGGCCTTCTGGATTTCCTTCAGGTTCCGCTCCACGCGTGGGAGCTCAGACGCAGCTTCTGTCTCTGCAGCCAGCTGCTCTGCCTGCTGCAGGAGCTCCTCAAAACCATCAGCGTCCATTACTCTGGTATATCGTCCAGATGTAATGTCCTTATTCCAAGAATGGTGTGGCTTTAGAGCTTGTATTACCGTGGTGAATGGAAGATGCAAGATGCAAAACGACTTAAATGAAGATGAAGCTTAAAAAATGGAAATCAGCATGTGATGTCACTCATCTATGACATAATATGTATGATGTATACGACTTAATGTGGGCAAGGTTCCAGCTCCATAGGCTACAAGCCCTTTTGACTTCCATTCTATACTTCCATATTTGAGTTAAATATTATATTTCAGAAAATATAAAAACACACACACATGCAAAAGTTAAGCACAGTGGTGAAATTAGGTTAGTGCAGAATCGCTGAAAGGTTTTGTAGAAATTTATTTTGAACAAGGGAGGCGAGAATGGAAATAGTCTGTGTTTTCCCTTGCCTTTTTTGATTGGTGTGTGTTCACAAACTTTGTCCTACACACACATTAAATTACCACTGACAATGGACAATTTTACGTGACGTCATAGTGTAAATTGTCTATTTTACGTCATGATGATGTACAATGATAAGAGCGCCCCTCACTTCACACGGGTGTGATTTTACTTTATATACCCAAGTCAGCATCAGCGTTATCTTATGAAAGAAAGAAAAGATACAAAAAGTAATTGTATCAGGATTCTACTTTATTTGCATAAATAACCCTGCCCTGCTTAAGGCAGGGGAGCCAACCAGTGATCTCTACATTAGCATGCTGTCACCTTCCCTGTCTTTTCTGTCATTCAGAAAAACAGCACATGAACCCCCCTCACATCCACTGTAGCAATGTTAATTAGCAAGCACGGCATCCCACTGCTCCATCCCTACCCCAAATGCCTGACTGACATGTTATGTATTTAAATCCTTTCCATACATCCTTATTATAGGGGCGATGGACTTCCCATGCAAAGAGATGGAAATTGTCACCATCAATGTGGATGAACATAAAGACTAGAAATGATATGCAAATATTAATATTTTTAGAGATTTCTTAATGTTAATATAAATATATTGCACTGCATTTAATTTGAGGAAGGCATGAGACGTTCATGTCTATATTATCTGAGAACAGCTGTTTTTATATTCCAAAGGCAGAAATGATTTACTCTAAATGTAATGAAATTGAGTAAATATCTCAAGTTCTTACATAAATACGTGGGCTTCTTATTACTCATCTTTCTCATTCGTTGTGGCAAATTACACATAGCCTACGACCTTATTAAGCTACAGCCGTAGGAAAGTTAATTCAGTTAATTAATGTATTATTACTAGCTAAGGGTTTGTCATGTATTTCACTATCTCCTTTATATTCAACATCAATCTTCCATGTCTTTGCTCTGTTATAGGTTGTTTGATGCTTTGGTCCCCTAGTGCCAATATTGTCATTGTTGATGAGGTAGTGCCCTCCTGTGGCCTGCAAGGGAAATTGCACCACAGAGCACCAGGGAATACAGCCGTCACACATGTTATGCCATTGCCTAGGCTATAGTACGGTGAGAATAAAAATTCTATTAATCATGTGTAACATTTCATTGAACAAAACAGACTTTAAGAGAACAAAAAGACGTGCACCATATTCTAAAGAAAATGCTGTGCTCTATTGAGTTTAACATTCTGTGTCAATTTGGCAACCAAGACAGTGGAGAAATGCTCATACTGAGGAATGATGAAACACATATGCAACTGAATTATCAGAAACTTGTTATGCTGTGACTACACAGCTTATGTCAGTTGAAATCAAGTTGCAGAGAGTAAAAAGAGGAACTTTTCCATTGCACAAAAATACATCCCCATCACATTCTGTATACATCACAAGTTAAAACTTAGATGTGATGATGCAAATCTTTTTCCAAATAGCCTCAGGGTCTCAGAGCATTACCTTTAATGGAATGACTCTTGGACAACATAGAGAAGCACTTGAATAACACAAGCTCATCATGAGCCTATTCTGGATTATGATTATACATGGAGAACATTTCTTTCAAGGCTGTCATAATTTGAGCAGGGCTGAAGGCAGACATTCTACCACAAGAATACAAACTCGCTATACTCAAACGTTTTTAAAAATCGGTTTATTCTTTGCAACGCAGCATTCGGATGATAATCAGTGCGTTCTATGGCCTGTGAACAGAATTCCTGCAGCAGACAAACTTATAGAACAAGCCCTTGTGTGAACTGAGGGCCCCACCCATGTTTACCAAGGAGGAATGTTTGTGGCAGCAACGTACGTTGCAGCTGTTAACAGAGCAACAGTCTCTACAGCAATGGGCACCGTCGTTCAGCTGAAATGTGTTAAGAGGAATGCTACTGTAGAACGTGGCTCAGTCCTTGAACCTGCATGGCAGTTATATTAACCGTTATTAGAAATATAAAGCCATTCAAGGACCCGTGTGTCCTGTCAGTGTCATGCTGCTGCTGCTAATGGCTTCATACTGCCAAGTGTTTCTCTTCAGGACAGACCGGTGAAGAAAGAACCTCAGAAGTCCACCGTTAATGACAGTTTTGTGGCCCAGAGTTCATGTATATGTATTTGGACTCTTAACAAAAGCGTTGAGTGTCACTCACTTTGACCTTTTTAGCCGACAATGCAATTTGGACTTAATGCTTAAAAGCTATAATTGGAACACTGCTCTCACCATGCTCACTACCCTATTCAATAAACTAGTGGTCAATTTCAACTACATATGGGCAGATTGGGCACAGTCCAGCAAGCCAACATTGCAAACAGCAGTTTGGTCTCTGAGTTCTTTATTTTCAATAGATTTGCACTTAACATCAGGGTTTTGGCCAATTTTATTCATCTATTCTACACACAACTGGATTAACAAATTTGGCATTGTGTGCGATAATATCATTTTCATGGAGCTGATGAGTGCAACCAAACAGCCCCAACTGTAATCCAGAGCCGTCAGCATTCCACAGTGATAGTAAGTTTGGCTTGGATCATTTATGGGAACGCTTTGGATTGGGAGGAGGTTGGGAGGAGGGGTGGCAGCGAGAGACTGTTCCTTATATTTGGTATAATCATGCGACGCTTCTGTGACTGTGCCCAGGTTTATTGGTGTATAAATCATTGGATCAGACACAGCAGGGGATAAAGCTAAGAACAGTGCAGATCGAACACAGTACATGTGAGTGTGGGGCAAAAAGAACCACATCGAACCTGCAGGTGTGGATTGACGTGCATGGGAGTACACTTCCATTCATTCTCTCTCAACACAGATGGAGAAGCCATTCACAACCAGTGTTTTACAGTACGTTCTTAAGGGAAACCGCTTTGCCATTGTGCATAAATGAATGGCATAATTCAGGATAAAGCACTGATGGTGAGGAAAGTCAATGTATTTGAATACATTCATTGTCGAGTCACACAAGGGTGATTGTGTTCTCACGGTTATGGTTGCAATCACAGGGGGGGCATGAACTGTCTCCATGTTTAGCAGAACAAGAAGTTTTAAGCACACCCACACAATCCAACCCACACAAACATACACAATAGTTACACGAGAGAAAAAATATATATTAACATTTTCATTACAAAACAGTACAAGGGCCTCAGTGTAGTAAAATATCTCTTCTGACATAAAAATGTGAAGATTTTTTGTGTGAGTTAACATTTCATTATAAGTTTTGTTGTAGGCAAAACCATCTTCAACAAAATAGCTTTTCTCATGTAGCAAAAATATTCCCACTGTTTCAATGGGACTGGAGGCACTGGAATACATCTCTGTAAAGAAACAAAAGGGGCTGTTGTCTGTTTACCAAGTGAACTGGCATCCACCACTGGATGCACAACATGGATGCCATTATCGTCTCAGGGCTGAGGGCCCAATCGGGAGTATTTTACTCGTTAGCCATGACCCTCTGTGGACTCCATGGGCCTTCCTCCCAGCCAACAGTCCAGCTGTCTGGCTCTGTAAAAAACCATGTGTGTCAGACCCAACAGGAACCAGACTACAAATGCGCGCGCACATTCTCTCTTCCGCTTCTCAGCAGACCCCAAACTACACCTGTTCAGACTAAGGATTTATGGCAACTAGTGAAAACAGCTCACTGCTACTAGGACCCTCATCCCGTGGCCCTGTGATATGAGGCGAGCGGCCCAAGACAAGCCAACTCTAAAACTGGGGTGAAAAGCAGCTTGTTGGAACAGTTAATTCACTTTGGAGGAGGCTGCCATGTGTGGTGCAGTGTGTTTAACATGTTTGGAGGAGGCTGCCATGTTTGGTGCAGTGTGTTTAACATGTTTGGAGGAGGCTGCCATGTGTGGTGCAGTGTGTTTAACATGTTGGAGGAGGCTGCCATGTGTGTGTTTAACATGTTTGAATCCAACAGGGGCCGTCCATACAGCCAGAGGACGACCCAGATAAAAGCACTACGTAACGGACCTCTGAAGGTTCCTCTCCCCCGAACCTCAGCACACAAACCATGTGCCGAATCCACAGTATATGAGGAGCCTCGATGGGATTCACTCCTTTCCACAGTTGGGCAAAAAAATAAAAAATTAAGAAATCATAAGAGAAAGCACAAAATAATCTTAACAGTTTCACAGCATGTCGGCATTGCTGCCTAATCTCTTCCCAAGAGCAGAACCCCGGTCTCAGTCAATGGGGCCCTGGAAGATGAGCTTGGCACAGCCCTGGGTGAGGTTGAGCTGGGTGGCACAGAACGGACAGGCGGCGTGGAAGGCGTGGGTACCGTGAGGTAGCGGGATCTCGGACCAGTACTTGGTCGACTTCTCCGAGCACACGTGTCCGCACGGTACGAAGGCATGCGTGGGCGCGCCCGTGTCCACATAGAAGGCGGGCTCGCAACCCAACCACAGCGGCACATAGGGCCCCACCGTCCGGCACATGGGGCACTCCCGCTGGGCGTTGGGCTCCTGTTCCGAACGATGGCCCCAGTTGTGGTAGCCGTGCACGTGGCCGCAGGCCAGGTAGACCCAGGGCTGCTTGTCCTCCAGAGAGGAAAGGGCACGGCTGCGCTGCATGCTGGGAAAGGCCAGGGTGTTGAGACCCACAGGACACTGGGGACGTGCCGCGTTGATCTCCTGCCGCAAAGCCTCCAGGTGTTTCTGGGTGGGGGTGTGGAAGAGGCCATCGGCTGTGCGCCACAACAGGGTAGCTCCACACAGGTCCACCAGGGAACCATCCTGCAGCACGTTGCTCTCAATCTCCACCTGCAGGGGGCAATGTAGCGTTTAGACATTTCGCTCCAGTGGGACAATAAATTAATGTGAAAGAATTCTGACACTGTGCATATAATGTGATTTACTTTAAGTCTAGTGCCGTCTGGTATATCATCGCAAAACAGAGTAATCGAGAGTTTGTGTGTTCTGTGATTGTTAAGTTTCATCACAGCCCCAGAAGTATCTAATTGAAGACGCATATAATGTGTATGAGAGAGATGAAGGGGGACTACTAACCAGTTTACCGCGGGTTTGTGCAGATCGAGTCTCTCTCAGAGTATATACGTCCCCGCACACGGAGATCTCCCTCCAAACACCGGGCTTGGACTCCTCTGTGAACCCGCCCCTGGGGTGCATCACCAACACGCCGTTGGTCGTCAACCCGTCCATGTGGCCATCTGGGTTCTTCCACTTGGCAGCTTTTTCCTGCGAGTGAGATGGAGACATGTTAGCATTCCTCTTTTCACATGATATAGCCACTGCAAAAAAGGGGTGGCATGTATGAGATAATTGCTCCGCTGTGTCAGCTTGGACCGTGCGCGAGTCTGTTTACATGTGCTTAACCCCAAGTTCCCAACCAAGTGCTGTGTTATACTGTTAAACGCTATATACATAGTAATCGTAGTATGTCGCGCCAAGGTTTTGGGGAAAAAAGCGTATGCTAATCATTTCATCCATTGACCACACACAAGCATATAGCCTATACGTGCGCATGCCACGCAGGGAATAATAATGGTATATCGTCTGAAAACCTATGCCCAACTCAGTAAAACTATTTATTATATTTGTTTTGTTGCATGTACTCTATGGACCCCCTGTGTGTCTGGAATTTAGTTTGAATTGAATTATGACTAAACCTCAGTAAAACCCAAGACTAACACTAACCTCAGGATTAAGGTTAGGTTTAGGCATAGTTTTACTAACCATAACCTCAGTAAAGCCATGCCTAACCCTAACCCTAATCTTAATCCTAACCATAACCTCAGTAAAACTATGCCGAAACCTACCCTTAATCCAAACCATAACATCAGTGAAAGAAACTATGCCTAAACCCAACCAATAAAATAAAAATGGTTCTGTCCACCATGGGATTTGATCCTGGGGGGATTCATAGCCAAGCCTCGCTAGTCATCAAGCAACTAAGGTCACTGCTCCACTGGCGTTTTGAATGATATTTGAAGATGTAACCAGTGACGTTTTAGAAGTCCCGCCCGGGAAGGTGGTGCTTTAACCATTCCAGCGGGGTTTGTCCTAAAACAAGTGGTCGCTAACTCCTACGGATACAATATTAGTGTACAGTATATGAATAATTACCCCGAGAAAGATATTTTTGGAAGAGTCAAAGCCAGCTGCAAAGATGCGGGCGGTGAAGGGCGGAACTCGCTCACAGACCACTCTGCAGGCGAAGCGGGAGATGGTGCTTTGAGTGATGGGAGCTTCCTCTCCCTCTTGTCCCCCCGACACCGTGTCCGTCACTACAAAGTCTATAGGGCTCTCTGTGGAACGTCCAATCTGTGGAACAATGCAGAAATTAAGTTAACCTGCGACACAATGTCAGGCAGCCTAGGTGCCTGGACCACTACGCCAGCGGTCCAGGCCTACAGCAGAGATTCTCAACCTTTTTTATTTCAAGGACCCCCAGTTTTATATGAATTAGGCCACAGACGTGGCTCCATTTGATATGATTTTCTATATCTGGGACCCAAATAGTGTTCATTTAACTGAGCGGGTCCACTGATATACACTACCACAGTCTACACAAGTCACGACTCTGATGACGACAAGGCCACACTTTGCCGAAAATTTGGCTCGTAAAAATAATAATGTGAACCACACATGTGCAAGGACGTAAAAAGTCCAAACGTTAGGGGGCGAAGAGAATTGCTCTTCTGTTACTCTGAGTGTTCACTAATGGGCTGTATGAAAAACATATAAAGGCCTATTTGTTCATGTTAGTATTCCTCCCAAGGCATTTGTTTTTGTTTCTTCTGAAGACACATATGGTTGTACATTTCTACTAAATGGAACCCATTTCAAAAGTCCATATAGATTTCAGGCTTTTTTTTGGCATTTCCTTTATAGTTCTTTGGTCAAAACTTTTGTCCTTGACCCTCTCACTGCCCCTCTTTTAATCGTCTCCCCTTCTCCACTGTGTGTCTGCGTTTCTGTTGACTTAGTAGCGTTCACAGACACATGGACACAATAAAGGCCTGAATGTGAAGCACGTGTCTGCAGCAAGTAACTTCACTCTGCTGGGAGAGGAGCCGTCTCTTTGCTGTACATTCAGTTTAACCCATTTTGGGCAGGAACCCCTTTTGGTGTTAGCATTACGTTATGCTTTAGCTATTGAAAAATAGCAGATCTATTTTTGAAAAATCGAAGAACGACTGACATAGAAACATAGCTTTTTCAGAAAACTGTCAGGATTTAGAAGTCAGAATGGGTTAATGCTAGGGGGGCCTTTAGGCTTACAGTACACACACAGACAGAGCCCCTGCTCACAGGGGGAGGAACGTATAACACAAACACTTATGATAGAAAATATCAGATATATAGGATGATATATATATATAATGTGAATTGTAAAACAAAACAGATTGTACCACTAACCTGAAACATGTCTGTATCTTTGTCATGACAGTACTCGACCACTACCGTCTGGTTCCTGGACAGGGTGTAGGAGATACTGTGCTGGCCTTTGCAGTTCACAGCCTGGAACACAACAAAGTAAGTCACTGCATGTTGTTATTGTTCACACACTATGCTTAAACAAACAGCCCCAGTATAAACGACGACGACGACAACAGGGTCCGTTTATTTTCGTCGTCTTGTCTGTGTTGTTGCCATTATGAAATCAGGAGGAAACCATGTGACAAGAGTCTGTTCCTTCAAATGCTGGACCATGCAGCCACAGAGCGTCAACAGGTTTACAAATGGGAAGTAGCTAAATGCATTCTGCAAGCGGAATCACAGATGAGGGAAAGAGAAAGAGAAAGAAAGCTCTTGTTATATTACTGGATGGAAAAAAAAAAGGTTCCAGCCAGGAATTCCTGGAATGGGAGTTGCAGGAGCATTATGTTCCTGTGAAGTAACACTCCTATGACAGTGACCATAACACACACAGGCTTGGCCATCGGCTCAGCTCGGAGAATGTGTGGAGGGGTGTGTACGTGTGTGTTCTGGATTGGAGCCAATCGGGCCCCGGCTCACATACACTTTTCCACATGCCATTGCCATCCCACTGTAATCTGTGATTTCCATTTCCCTAAACATCTCCCCTCTCCGTCATGATCGTCATCATGTGTGTGTTTGGGTAGAGAGGGGGAAAATGGGTCATCGCTTGCAGCTTCCGCTGCCATATTCTGCAGTAACATCAGAGGCAACAGACGTTGTCAGCTGGTGTAGCGGAGTGGATCTAAACTATCGAATAGCGCCTCGACTCATCCACCTGTTTGACAATCAGCACCCAAAAACACTTGAAATGGACCCAGTGAGAAAATTGTCACACAGCTAAAATAACATGCAACCCCAAAGGTGACAAAGAAACATGTCCATAGAAAAGGAAATAAAATGTACAGTAGATCAAGAATGTAGATTAGAGGACAGAGACAGGATTTGAATAGGTGGCTGGCAGTGCCAGAGACCATGAGAGCTCCAGTCATTATGTGCCATGAGCAACAGTGTGTGTACAGACATGTGACTGGTGCTTGTTTCACCCTCTCAGTTCTCAGACAGTGTTTTCAGCTTATTTGCATGAGACAGCTGCATTGTGGGAAGGAACCCAGGGTGGACAGGCTCCAAGACAGTAGAAGATAATTTATAAAAGGTTTCTTTCAATAGCACCTTCTGTTTGTATGAATTCAACAGTAGCTTAAACTTATAGAATCAACTTATAGAAGGCATGTTTCCAAACAGGCTGCTCTCACTGCTTGCTTCTAAAGGACTGCTATTTTAGACTATGTGTACACAGCTGGGAGTAGAGGGTTGGCCAACTGCAACAACATATTCCTTCGTTTACCCTCCTGGTCCAGGGCCTGGCAACAGTGTGACAGAAGGAAGCGGAGGTGAAGAGGAAGGTCAAGTCAGACCCACACCTCTAGCCCACAGATACATCACCCAGGAATTTGCTGGAGGTTGGCTACCACGAGCAAATGCCCAGACAATTTGTTTATCACATAACCAAAGTCGTTGCCACCGGCGTCTGAAGGGGAATAACACCTAACAAATAATGTTTAATGACGTTACGCAATTGCGGGTGTGTGTGATTAGGTAACTGAAGTATGTTGCATGTCCATTTACCAGTTATCAGCCCTAGGGCTGATATCAGCTATCACCCTCTCTGTCTTTTCATCACTCTTCTCACCCAGCGCAAATAAAGGCTGTGATAAAGTGCACTATTCATTATGGTGTGTTACACCCCTAGTACAGCAAGGTACAACAAGTACAACAATACTTATAGGCCAGACCATGTGAGAAATAATTCCTAAGAAAACCTACATAAGCTAATATATACTGTAGAATCAATGCAAGATTCTGCACACTCTCATCTGTGTTTGATTGGCACAAAACACAGAAAAACCTCAAGCTGATATTATTGTCAGGTTCCATTATGTGAGAGTAACCTGAACCCAAGGGCCCTGGGCCAGGGACAAAACTCCAACAAGTGTCTGAAATATTGGACGCAGAGGTGCAGATGTAAGCATGGCCCTTTGGCTTGTTTGGCAGTTTTTGCTAGGTAACCAGAGGATGGAATGCAAGAGGACAGACGAGTTATACTGGCCTGGGCGGTTTCTGGCAGGCACTCTGCCACAGAGCAAAGCAAAGAGGCCTGGCTACGTTATGCAGTCATTGTACTGGAAATGTCAACACTGAGGTCCACCAAGAAAACAGTAGTTAGCTTGAACTCAACATTGCTTCTAAGACACAAATAAACCTAAACCTTTGCAACCACCACCACGCAAAAGTCTCATGATCATTTTATTTAGGTGATTGACCGTTTACATGGCACTTTGTATCCCTGTTGACATGAAAACAGCCATGTTTTGACCATTTGACAGAATATTAACCAGAGGGCAATTTTTTCACAGAATAACACATCCATTCTTTACCTTGCTGGCCTGTGGTGTGTTGAGGATGTGTACGGTGCTTGGCTTAACACCGTTAGCTTTGGTCCTCCTGTATAGGGCGAATCTGCTTTTCCTTCTACCCCGATCTCCATTGGGCAGCGAGCCATTGTACCTGTCAGACACAGAGGTAGGAGAGAAACATCAGCACATTCTAACAACAGATCATTCAGTTTGGTTGTGTGACACAAGGACAGTGGAAGTAAAGACTAACATCATTATCAGTGGTCAATTGAGGAGGCTTGTGCTTCAATTCCAAAAGTATGTCAAGCTTAACTACTACAGAAGAGGATCAGCTCAGATCCACAGACACTGTCGAGAGATGTATGAAATGCATTTCTTAGTAATGATCTGGATGTGATTTCAGGCAGAATTCCCAGAGCTTAGAGGAAAAGCTACAGTATCATTTTTAACCTTTAGATTAGAACTCTTTGAGACAGTTTTTTCCCCCAAAATTGTTTGGAATTGAGTGGAATAGTTCGTTTGGCATATCCATATTTTATTACTTTACTTTTTAACTCTGAGAGACTAAAAACTGGCGAGACTAAAAACAAATAGCAGAAGCATAACTCTATGGGGGGGGGGGGGGGGGTTGGGACCAAAACAAAGTACCAGTGATTTTTTCGTAATTGTTTTTTATTTTTTTATCTAAACCAGCGGTTCCCAAAGTGGGGTACTAGGGGTACGCGATGCATAGCCAGGGGGTACCCTGGCTGAATCATGGTGTGTGTGTGATATGAAATGTCCAGTACCTCCCCAGTGTCCGCCATGGTGCCTCCCCAGTGTCCCCCCAGTGCCTCCCCAGTGTCCCCCTGAGTGCCTCCCGAGTGCCTCCCCAGTGTCCCCCTGAGTGCCTCCCCAGTGTCTCCCCAGTGTCCCCTCAGTGCCTCCCCAGTGTCCCCCTGAGTGCCTCCCTAGTGCCCAGCCGAGTGCCTCCCCAGTGTCCCCCCAGTGCCTCCCCAGTGTCCCCCTGAGTGCCTCCCCAGTGCCTCCCCAGTAGCCTGGTTAATAAACCAGACTAATATCGCACGGATCCGCGGGATATTAGTCTGGGGAGGCTCAGCTTGGATTTCATTTCCAGGGAAACATTTTCTCTTTGACGCAATTGGTCAGAGCTACTGTCAGTCAAAGATCTCAAGCATTGAACGTCACTGTACCAAATCCCGCCCATATTGCATACCGTGTCCCTATTGGGCGCACACGTTTTCGTGTGTAGAAAATGGGCGTACAATTGAGCCTCTCCAGACCGAAATCCGCCGGTAGGCAATTTTTTTTTGCCAACGGCTGATTCGGTCTGGTTTATTAACCAGGCTACCTCCCCAGTGCCCAGCCGAGTGCCTCCCCAGTGTCCCCCTGAGTGCCTCCCCATGCTCCCCAGTGTCTCCCCAGTGCCTGCCCAGTGTCCCCTCAGTGCCTTCCCAGTGCCTCCCCAGTGTCCCCCTGAGTGCCTCCCCAGTGACCAGCCGAGTGCCTCCCCAGTGCCTACCCAGTGTCCCCCTGAGTGCCTCCCCATGCTCCCCAGTGTCTCCCCAGTGCCCCCTCAGTGCCTTCCCAGTGTCCCCTCAGTGCCTCCCCAGTGCCCAGCCGAGTGCCTCCCCAGTGTCCCGTCCCGTCCCCCCGTCCCGTCCCCCCCTCCCCTCCCCAGTGCAGGCCTCCCCAGTGTCCCCCCAGTGTCTCCAATAGCAATACAAGAGCAATAATACAAATCAATCTTAATTTATTAATCTTAATTAATTATTGAATCAAATTAATTAATTAATCAAAATGTTCGACGCAAGAAGGCCCCCCTGCGGCCTGCACCCAGCACCATGCCAAAGCTTTTTCCTGCAGGAAACACTGCTTGTGGTTGTAAATATATTGTTATCTGTGTTGCGAGGATGAGGGGGTACCTGGAAAAATATCTACCCCAAAAGGGGTACCTGGTCCAAAAAAGTTTGGGAACCCCTGATCTAAACCATGCCTAGACCGGAAAACACATTTAGGAACACAGACCAGGCTTTCCTCCGAGCCCACCCACCTGAACTGAAGCCACACCCACAGCTGTTTTGTCATATGATAATGGGGGAGGGGTTATGGGAGGGGATGATTTTAGTGTGTCTGTGCTCTGTGGTGTATTTCGATTGGGCCTTTTGACTCAAAGGCTTTCAGCTTTCAGGAAAAAACCAAAAATACACAGGAGGGAAGACATATTTGAATATTATAACCACACCTGGGGGTCTATTAGAGTAATGATAACTCCAGAGACACAAAACTATGGCACTTCATCATTAAGGTCATTTCATGTAATTTTCCACATTGTAATGCAGTGGCTGCTTCATGGTAAAAGTTACTGTAAAACAACAATCTTTGGCCTGGGCCGTGTCTACTGTCTGTCCCTCCATAAAAAATACAATATTTTTCAGAAGACAAGCAGCATGGTAAATGGTGTCAGAATCCTCGATGCAGCAGCACACTTCCATTCAGTGAAGTTAACCCGAATTGACCATGGATTCCCCTTATAGATCAAAATTAGGGGTGTGCGATATCCCAATATTAGATTGTGAACGAGATTAAAATGTCTCCATGATCTTCCTTTACAGAGACATTCTAATGTTATACATACTGTGATTGAGTGCAGGTTCTATTAGTTATTGCAGTTCTATATTTAATGGGTGATGCCGTCCAAACGCAACACGCAGGGTAACGGCGGTGCAGCACCATTCACTGATTTAAGAGGGAACATTCTCTGCGTTGACGATGACGCAGCCTGGCGGCTGCAGTTGAGCCCCAAACCTTACAAAATGAAGGTTTGCACGTTGGATGGATATCATGGATTGGCAACACAACAAACCTTTTCAACCACCTCAAGTCCTCAACTAACAAGGGCTATTGCCCAGTATGTCTCACTCCCTTTCCCATCCCCCACACAATAAAAATCCTTCATAAATAATACAATTGGCAAGTTCATCCACTTGGGCACAATTTGTGTTTGGGAATGTGTTGGGGGATTATGTTGTGGGACATCATGTTGCGTCATGGTGATTTCACTGATTTGTTACTTTTTGAGCGGTGCACACCACTCCAATAACTGGCCGTGTGTCTCTATGTATGTATGTCTGTCTGTTTAGAGTAGCAACAGCTGCAAATTTGCAATACCGCTGGGTGACCTAAAGTGGCACTGAGCAGCCTAAAGGGCTACAGACAGTACAGCTGTTGAGCTTCACACTGACACACATGTGCATTTGACACATCAAAAAACATTTGTATTTATGCCTTGTCATAATTATAATGGTGTCGTGGGGTGAAAATTGTGCAATTGGTGCAATTGTGATGCATTGTGAGCTTGTAGACCTTCTATTTTGCCGTGTGACACCATCGTATGATGGAGTATAAAATCGGGCTAAAACTAAGCTTGGCATTGAAAACAAAAATGCCGTTATACAGAGGTAATATGACTGGGGTGGAGCTGAAATCATGGTTTGACGACAACACAGTAGTATATAGACCATGGTGTCATTTGGTTTGATTTCAACACCACCGAAAAAAAATCATAACTCTGATATGTTGAAAAAAGAAGAAAAAAAAGCCTCATGCTATATTCTGTTCTCCAACGGACACTAACAGTTGCACCGTTTGTACAAACCATTTCCCTCTACACCGCTTCCTCAGGTCCTGATGGCTACAGCCCCTACTGTTACCCTGTAGGGCTATGTTTTTGTTTTTTTTATTAAGGAAATGTGTGTTTGTAGTAATGCCTATACCGGTATATGAAAAAGAACTGCAATAAGATTTTGGAGCCTGAAAAACTTGTATTTTTGCCATTGCCCACCACAAATTTAAATGTCATCAGTTTGGGCTGTTTTCTAAGTGTTCCCTTAATTTTAGACTAGCTGTGTAGGCTAGTTGGTTACAAAATCACTGTTTCTTTAAAAATTAGTTTCAGTGCACATCACTATTAATTACACCAAAACATTGCAGCCTTTTCTGAAGCAGCTTTGTGCTCGTTGCATCACTGGAAGAACATTTCTCCCCATTAGAAACTGAAAGTGTCCAGCAGGACCCACCAACGAAAGATCAATGGATGGTCATTATTGAGGAACTGTATGCTATGGAAAAACTAACATTCATACTTAGACTACAAGAGGATAAATTCTATAAAAAGTGGGAAAAGTGGAATCTCTTCTCTCAACCTAGCGATATTGCAATAGGATTTCATTGAATGTTTTTTGTAATATGAAAAATGCAGCCTTTTTTCTTTTCTTTTTCTTTCCGTATAGTCTTGTCAGTTGTTTTTTTCTTGTCTGTTCTTCCTTCAATAAAAATTAAGTGAAAAAAAAAAGAAACTGAAAGAGTCACCTTGGATTATTCTCGTTATTATTATTATTATTATTACATAATGCACGTGCTTGTCGTGGTTTCAGCAAGGCAGCTCCGCATAAACTACAGTTGTTCCATGTGGTGATAATATACATCACAGGCAGGAGCAGGATTTAGGATGTGCGTCAGGTTCCCCACCTCACTGACGAATCTGGGTGGAGCTCTGATTCACATGGCTAAAGCTCAACCGTGCCTGGAAACTCCAGGGACTCGTTCAAAGTAAATACAAAGCACACCTGAAAGTTTGGTCCATTTTGTTGGTCCTTTCACACTGTTGCTTCCCATACCCTCCCTGTCAAACTTTTCTTCCAGTTGGCGGTGAATGGACGAGACCCTTCCGGTCTGACCGACCCTCTCCCTATCCACCAGCTGGTTACTACAGCTGGGACACCCCATGCTCTGCTCCAATCCAACACACAGGCCTTCTGTTACACTCCCTCTCCACACATAACCACAGTGCGTTGAACTAACTCACACTTTATGCAATGGTAAATGATGCATCAAAGACTTCATGAGGTCAGGCTTATATGCCAATATATCATGAAAAAAGAATGAACTCTACCAACCGCTAAATAATCCAATATGTCTGCCAAACCTTTGAACATAAAAACACAAACGGCACAGACCACAGCTTCTTCCTGCTCCTAACCCACCTCCCTCTTATAGGCTCTTAAGGCTGGGCCACCTGTCCCCTGTCTCCACACGGCTGGCCAGGCAAGGAAACACATGGTCCCAGTCAGCAGAAAGCAGAGAGCCGGCCTGGAGGACAACCCACCCACAGAGACATGTATATGATCATATCCATGAGAAGACGATAACTGATAGATATCATACAAAGTGATGATGCCAAGTCTGCGACATGTGTGAGCTTACAGATACATTTTGTTAATGTGGGTTAGTCCCGCCCCAAGAAAATCCACAGAATTTTAGATTTTTTTTTTACCATATCGTTCAGCCTTAATCGTCATCCGAAGTTAGTGGGAGGGGCCTATGATACAAAAAAATGCCACAAATCATGAACCAAACGTCCAATCCACCCCAAATTTGAATCACATGTCTTGGATGATGGCATCAACACAGAGCCAAAAGCAATTCCATTTTCATCCATAGGGGCACCGCAAATGCAAAAAATGTAACCGTTTGTTGCAAAAACATGATTTTTGTGGGATAAATCCCTTCCGAATTACTTCCATATAATCACAGGGGTGACTTGACATTGTAATTGACTAGCAAAATTAGTGGGAGGGGCCTATGTAAGCATTTGCGGCAACCACACTTTGCATTGTATCGCTAGTTTGGTTGTGCCTCCAACTAATTGCTATCGTTTCCCTTTCGACCCGTGCCAGACAGACAGCGGATTTACCTTCCAATCCCCAGCAGGGATTAGAGGCTTGCGACTATCATCACCTGTCCTCCAGGTTTGCGCTACATAAGTCATGCCAACTGGAGAGGATAGCAGAGGGAGATATGATTACTAGTCTACTGTCAAGTGCTAACTCTCATTGTGAATGACAGAGAGGCTACAGAGGACAGAATCATGTGATGTGACTGGGGGTCAGACCAACCATTGTACACAAGAGTTCAAGCCGGACTAGGTGGATTTCTGCACACTCCAGGACACAATAAACGTGCCTGCTTTCAGTGCTTTTGCCTTGCTCTGTGCATTATTTACATCTCATCAAGTCTATGACAGATTTGTTGTAGATGGTTATCTGTGTTCATCAGGGTGGAAGACAGACATCTTCTCAACATCCTTTTACCATTGGTTCTTGAGGGAGCGATGTACAAACTTCATATCAATAGGATCAGTCTCCCCAAGCCACAATGAACAGAGGTAGTAGAGAGAGGCAGAGACTGGGTCTGGAACTCTGGATCAATCCATCCATTCATTCATTCCCAGGGTACCCACTCACGCAGCCTGCTCACTGCCCCGGCAGTGCCAGACCAAATGCTGCCAGGCAGAGCCAGGGAGGAGCCATGGAGGCACAAAAGCCACCTTTGGTCATGGAAAACAAACCATTGAGAGAATGGCTACTCAAACAACCTTTGTTTCCATTATACTATAGGCTATCTTGTCCACCATCAGCATTAATCCTAGAGGATGTGATGACATGGCAGTGTTTCTACATGCACTGTGATCAAAATATACAGTCTGCCCTATAGTTTTTCCTGCGAGAAAGCGGTGCAAAGGCAAAAGCATCAACTTCCATCACCCCACACTTTCAACGTTGGGGGTAATAAGCAGTCAGCACTTTTACGCCTTGTAATAATGATGTGACCATGTCTGTGAGTCTGTGGGAGGACGCCCATTGCTTAGTAATAATATCAAGCTTTCACCCAGTTAATTTAATTCTTTCAATAACCACATTAACTCTAGCATCCATGTTTTGGGAACAATTTGCTCAACTTTGTAAAATAATTCTTCAAGAATAGAGAAAAAAGCAGATCCGTCTATTTCGCTAGTAGTCATCATATAATGAAGTATAAATTATTTATATATGGCTTAAGTGCTAAGATATTAATGCACCCAATTCAATGCATTTTATCAATATAATTCACATAAACTTAACATGGCTGATGAATATTTACATACCCTAATTCATGTATAATAAATCACACCTTTCCAATCAAAGTACTCTTTTATTTCAGAAGCATTTAATAATTGTGCCTGAATGGTGTTACACAGTAGTCCGACTGCCTATATTGGGATGCTCATTACATCTGCCTAGCTTTTCTTTTCAGCCTAAAGCCTTATTTAGACACAAGTCGTGCCATTCATTGCTTTGATGACGTTTATAAACATGGCTTAATTGGGCATATCCACACAGATGTTGGCGGCTGTAGATTAATTGAATTCAATAAAGACAAGGATAAACTGGTATATTAAAGAGAATTGAGTTGTCCTCCCTAGTTTCCTACATAACCTTTACAGAAATCAACATTAGAACAAGACAATGTGATACTTCTAAATGTCCTGGCCTTTGTATAAGATGCTGTTGTTATGCAAAAACATTAACAACTTTTGAAATGAAAGACCTGCCCCAAGCGAATCTTATGCATGTTTGTGCACCACCTTGCGTGTGTACCTCAAACATAAAATGAAACCCTTATGCATGAGCTCTTTATAGAAACATCTGCCATGTCAGCTTTGGAGAAACATATTGTAGCAACTCTTCTTAGTGTGTGCGCGACGTGCGTGCGAGTGAGAGATTTGTTATGAAAAGAAAATCTGTGGTCTTATTCTCGCTCTAGATT
Source organism: Protomyctophum parallelum (assembly GCF_964188405.1). Taxonomy (NCBI): domain Eukaryota; kingdom Metazoa; phylum Chordata; class Actinopteri; order Myctophiformes; family Myctophidae; genus Protomyctophum; species Protomyctophum parallelum. The sequence goes on from NC_139718.1 coordinate 12,726,528, forward strand.
ATGACCTACAAATAGACCTGTGGTCTGTCTGTCTCACTGTCTGTCTCTGGGTCAAGGACTCCAGGCCTACAGATAGACCCGTGGTCTGTCTGTCTCTGGGTCCAGGTCTACAGATAGACCTGTAACCTTTCCGTCTGTCTGGGTCCTAGTCTACAGATAGACCTGTACTCTGTCTCTATACGTCCTGGCCCTAAAGTGCCAAACAGATAGCTCTACATTAAAGTGTGTAGTCGACTGAGAGCTGGGGGAGGGGGCCATCACCACTTCCGAATTCCTCAAACTCCACGAACCCAACTTTAGGTAGGAAAGTGCGCACTGCGCAGCAGCAGCAGTCAGTCATGGTGGCGGAACAATGTGTTTATCCATAATACTGAAAACAAACAAACTAAGTGCAGTTATTTTGGTACAAAGCTATGTTTTAATGGGTGGCCATTTTGCCTTTATATCTTGTGCCTGGATAAATGGAATGACACACTGTTAATACCAGCTCGGGAAATGGAAACACACTCGTTATTGCGCACGTGTCTGGTTTGTTGAGTAACGTGAGCACTCGGTCAGATTTCTGCGGAGTCTACGTTTTGTCTCTCGTCGTACAGAATAGAATAACCGTGGAGTTGGCTTTGGGAACATGATGGTGCCATTACACTGATTAAAGTTTACGCAGTACTAGTCTTCAAAAAAACCTTAGTCGCCAAAGGGGGCATCGCTTGCCGAAACAATGCGTTGCGTTGTTGGCTTCTAGATCTGTTCTTTTCGGCAATCGACACCGTCGTACTACTAAAGGGATTAAAAAATATAACTTCTATGGAGGGCCTCTCGTAAAAACTTTATATTGAGACAGACAGGTACACGCTATATGTTTCATCAGCTTTGGAAGTGACTTTAAAGTAGCCGCTGCATAAGCCACAGCTAGACACCATTATTTGCTAGACGTACGTAACGTTACTTACCCTAATACCACCAGCTCCCCGTATTTCACCGGGTCTTTAGACGGGGCGCAGTACTCCTCCTGGCTTGAAGAAAACATGGAGCTTCTGGCTTCAGTGTGTCTCAGTCTGAATGTGCTCGAAAATCACACGGAACCCCCCTCAGAAAACACAGGAAGCCGGCATTTTTGGCAGTAATATCCAGTCGCATAGGTGTCTATTACGACGAAAGTCCACTTTCCTGTTGGATCAACTGGTCACAAAGTTGTTTAACGTGACATAGCGCTTTAGCGAGACATTAATTGAGCTATATCACAACTTGGCGGTTGAATCCGCTCTGAACTAAGAGTAAGCACAGACACAAACAGCGCGGGGGGGGGGGCGGACTGTACCATTCACTTCTTCTGCACTTTGTGGAGGGGGTGTCACTTTGCCAAGTCTCCTTTTAACAACAGGTTGCATGTTACATTTTAGGCAATATTTTAAATCGTAGAAACTATATACACAAGCTAATTTCTCTAGACGAGGTGCTAAATTGACGAGGTTCTCTTCAGTATATTGGGAATCAAAACCACCATTTTCAGAGTGGACTTCCCTCTCTCATAATTATGGTCCATGCGGATCGCACCTTCTATTATGTAAACAAAGAGTACAATCTGGGAATTCTTAAAGGGATCATGATCAAACCCTCCTCTGTTTACATTTCAAATTAATGTTAGAAAATAGTCTGGCTGCTTATTTTGTTCAATTGTGTTTAGTTATATCAGTTACAAATAACCCGACCTATTAGTTATCCGCAAATACAAGTGGATACAAATGTATGATATATGCAATTGGGCAATAATACATTGAGGTAACTGCTCGAATTTGATTTCCTATAGTTTCATAGTTCCCTATGCCCATAGTGAGGTAAAAAAAATGCCATTACGTTCAAATGGGTACATTGTAAACAAAACACCTCTGGTCAAAGTTTGATTAGTTGCCAACAAGAAAGATTTCACATAACATAATCTTAATGTCCACACTTTGAGAATATGGTGGTGTCATTAACTTCTTCACTTACAAGTGCCATGTCACCCACTTCTCATATCCCATACTGCAAGTCCAATTGTTGTCACACCTTTCTGGTGAATGTGCCACTTCTACATGTTTGTCTGGCAACCTCATCAACACTTTACTGTCTCTGTCCTGTTTTCATTAGAATCCGCAAGGTTGGAGGTGCGGGGTGCCTCACTCTCTCGGGCCCCCTGTGTGTATAGCTAGCTGCCTGTTTGAACTGGTGTTCAATTTCAAAGTGCAATAACACTTAACACAAAAACAAAGGTACCAGGCCCCCTGGTCTGCTGTTCTACTCCTCCATAGGCCTACCCCACTGCATCACCCAAAAAAAAACGCCTGGCAACTGTAGGATAGAATAGAAAAGGGACACGCTTTGATGCTTTTTCTGATGTACTAATCTTGTCTTTCCATCTGTAAGTAATACAACTCAGATTAATCCATGGCATTTGTTAGTTCCGTTCATGGCTGCACATACTTGTCCATTAATAGTACGGAGGGGTGAACTTCTGCTTCTTCAGCAGTTGTGCAGGGGGATCAAGCTACTTTGTGCCTTGAACCAACAGGCCTCCAGGCTGCCCTTAAAGCCTAATGAGTATTTACTGCTCTTTTGTGGCACTGTCTCTTTCCGCCTTTATCCACAGAGTATTGTCTGTGAAAAAAAAGAGAACAACAACCTTTTCTCTCTCGCGCTCTCTGACGACTGACTCACTCACACATGCAAACACAAACTGTGGAGTGGAGGGGAGGGGGATCAAAGGCTCTCTAGTCTAGCACATACCACACTGATGGAGAGCAGATGCAGGGAGTCGGCCTCTTTGCCGAGGTTGGCCTGGCTGGTGTATGCGTGTGTATGTGTGCAAATCTATGTTTAGGAGGAGGAGTCAGTGTTACCAGGCAGGAGGCATATTATGTGGAGCAGAGGCCCAGCAGTACAAGAAGTTTGGATTGCGCAATTGTGACTACAGTATGAGCCACAATGACATAGGAAAAGACAAAGCCTCCATTAACATCTCAGCATGTCTTATTCCTCCCCTGAGAGTTCTATAGAAGTCGTAAGACTATTCAGCCCTTAGGGATACCCAGAGGAAGCACATTTTGCTCCTGCAAACAAGAGAACTTATCGTTCCGATTGTTTCAGTTTCAGTCTCTAATAGCATTGCAGTTTGCAGGACCGCTAAAGACAAATTACACAAAAGATAACTAGCCCCAAAAATATCAAATTCGTCATCATTGGGGAAGGATACACAGCAATGCATAAAGGTTATGTAATCCAACTTCATAACTTTCAACATTCTACAATGGAGCGAATTCAAATAAAAAGTGCTCAAGGTTTTCTTTTAAGGAATCATTTCTCAGGGTCCCTGCCGTGGTGGTCCACCAAGGGTCCTTGAGGGAGTTCCATCACTTCCATAGGCTCCACCAAGGGTCCTTGAGGGAGTTCCATCACTTTCATAGGCTCCACCAAGGGTCCTTGAGGGAGTTCCATCACTTTCATAGGCTCCCCAGCTAAATGAGTCCAGCACTTTAATGTCACCATTATTTCACTGGGTAAACGTCAAAGAGAATGATTATTCAGTTCATGTTTCACACTCTCCACCAAAATCTCCCCCACCTTCTACATTTGTAGAATTTTGTAGTAAATCCAATCTATAAGAAATCTTGTCATGGGGGACCCTTGCACAAAATATTTTCAAATGGGCATTTGTCCGCAACATTAGAAACTGCACATATTTGTGTAGACTTTTCTGTATCCAACACTGTTGTAAAGGATCCAATCTCACTTGGTGAATTGAGACGTTTTTTCTTTCACCTGGTTAAAAAGATATCCATTTATATAGCACTTTCATCCAAATTGCTTTACATTCACCCATTCACACACAAGAGGCAACCATGCCAAGTTGAGTCTTGATCAAAGACACTTCGACACCAACTCAGGGGGAGCTCGGGATCGAACTTTGAACCTTTCGCTACCCAAGCGGCTGGTCTACCTGCTGCTGAGCTACTGCTGCCCCTTCTACATAGAATTATGACATCTGAACAATTTACACCTTCCATCAATTTACACCTAGTCTGACAGCTTTCCATCATTAGCCTGCAGTAGGCTGGCCCTGTGTGACCTTGTCCGCGAGGGTCATGTTGAAATACAGCCACGCCTGCTTTGTCGCTTCAGGCTTCCATGAAGATGGAGAGCAGGCCTCCAATCAGCTGACTGCAGCATGACAGTATGGGAGAATTTGAGGAATGTGCTGATCCCATGCTGCTCTCGACCCTGACCTGACCTCAAGTACGCACACAAAAGTTGTGTTGTTACAGGGTGGGCCCTCTAATGTGCAGCACAACTGTAAGCAAAGACGACAAGCAGGAGCTTACAGTATTGAATACAGCTCTAATGTCAAGTCTGACACATTATATAACCTGTCTTTCTTCTTTACCAAAATAAGAGTTGGCGCTAGCAAACCATGAATACCATCTTGACAAGTCATTACACAAAACAAGTCAGTACTGATATAGACTATACTGGCAGTGATTATAAATAATCTTCTCCCCCATTTCTGTTATATCCATCACAACTGAACTGAGGTTATACTATACCTTCCTACTCAGGACTCATGAACAAAGCACCAAAACTAATCCCGCAACAGATTCGAGTGAGTCGCTAAAGCTTTTGCACTAGCAAAGGAAAACACAGGGTGCTGTTCCAGACTGCCAAAACACAGACTCCATGTACTCCATCTACAAGACAAATTTCATGTCTGTCTGACTGTCTGAGAAAGTATCCAGTATTACATCTGTGGGGAAGTTGTCCTTGGTGTACCATTATTCTTACCGTTTACCAGTTGTAGTGTCACTTCCTTTCTCACGCAAAGTTCTTAATAGCAAAAGTGTTACACAACCACAGAGTTGAGCTGAGCGAGATACACACACACCTCCTTTTCTGACAGATTAGATTATATGTTGCCATGCTGGGAAACCTGTCACACCCTTGAGACTTCCATAATTGAGGCTCTCCATCGCGTGTCAGCTTCTCATCAGTCATACAAAGCACACACTTCTAAAGGTGAGCTACTTACAAATACTGTTTGATTCTATAAAGGGGCGTGTGTATGATTTATTTAGCAGCTACTCTTCCTGAGGTCTCAATCAATAACATCATATTTTAAGGTTGAAGAATACAGTTGTATACAGCAACAAAGAAATCTTTTAGCCCATTATGATAAGTCTGAGATATATTTAATTTTAAAATTCAGATATCTAGAACAGTGCTGCCCCAGCATGGTAGGGAGAGGCAAGTACAGGTAGCATTCTAGAGAGGTTCCCAAACGTTTCCATGCCAAGGATCCCTCTGGGTACAGCCCCCCCTAATGGAAAATCTAGAAAATAAAAATAGCCAATCTACAAACTTGTAGATGCCAGGTTCCCCCGGGAGGCCCCACTCTGAAACCTGCATGCTAGAGTACTAGAACAGTTGGCGGGCAATACAGGACGCCAAGCAGATTTATCAAGCATCCCTTTTATTAACGGTCACCTGTTACAAAAAGAACAAAAATATTCAGTTAATGAAATTAGCAACAAAGTAGCGAGTGTTGATTACAGATGATATGGGACGCTTAATCCTAGAGTAGTTACAGTGGGAATAAAAACCTCTAGTGTCAACGTGGCCATCATCTCCCACACCCAGGTTCACAGACTGCCTCCCATTGGAGCTGCAGTATGACTGACTGACTGACACACACACACACACACACACACGCACACACACACACAGTCCATGCACCTCCGTTACAGTTATGTACTGACCCTTCTGACATGCTGAGACCCCTTCTCATCCACCCCTGCCTCCAGACAGTTCTGAACAGAAAGTATGCACAGAGATATGAGTTCATGTCATGAATGCACGATCATGTACGGGTTGTGACAGAGGTCTTTGGACAGGAGGCAAAGAGCCCAACAACAATATTTCAGCAGGTCCTAACTGGTACATTTAAACAATACATATCTTTAACTTAACAAAAACAATTGATGGACTGGGAACCCAACATTTGCTTAGTGAAGGAGGGGGGGGGGGGGTCATTTAATTGCCCCCTTAACAAAGAGAAATAACAAGAAAAATACTACTGCTGTATTCAAAGGTTCTCATTGAAAAATAAGTGTTCTAAACAGAGAGAGAGTGGGGTCACCACCACACAAAGTCTTAATTATTCAGGGTTGCTGCTGTAGAAGAGGAATGTGGTGGGAGTGTAGTAATATAAAGGTCAGGTGTGGTAACTGGAGCCCATGCCTGTTCCCATAGTGACCAGCATGAGGTCTCGGAGTGTTATGCACAGGGAATGGGCCAGAGTGAGCCCAGGTGAGGAGAGGAGCGGAGCAGGGTGGATGTGCAGTGGTAGTGATAGACCAGAGGTCTCTGTAGTAGTGAGGTTGGAGGTTGGCTGCCTCATTGAAAAGCAATGCTTTTCTCCCTATACTTCAGGCAAGTCCTTGTCGGCCTCCTGGAAGAGAGCACAAATGAGGAGGCTTGAGTTTGACCTCAATACGAATGCACTTAAATATTGTTTGCTGGTATTGAGGAATCATAATTATGCGTGAGATTTATAAAACTACAATATGGTGGTGTACCTCCTCCTGTCCCTTGGTAAGTTGCCGGTTGACAGCCTGTAGCTGCTGTTGCAGTTCTCTAACTGTTTGGTTCAGTCCTGCAGTCATTTTCTCCTTCCTGTCCATTTCCTCCTGCAGACAGACAGGTTTAGAGTAGACCCTCTGATATCACAACATCAAATAGTGTCCAATGTCCATTTAAGACCATGCATGCAAAGAACAGGTCTTTCTGAAAATATATCACCAAATGTGGCATCTACATTTCTTTTTTTTTAAATTCCCAAAATAGGAATGTCAGTGATCATGAGGTTAAATTTATACTGCAAGTGTAAACCAATTACACCAGCCTAGCTGTGTGTGGCAATAAATGGAATGTTAGCGGTACCGTCTGGGACGAGAGGCTGCTGTTCTCTATCAGGTCAGCATTGCCCGTTTCCTTGGAGAGTTCCTCCTGGATCAGGTCCAGAGATTGCTGGGCCTAGAGGCAGAACAGACAGGAAGGAATCAGTCCGGAACAGGCCCAGTGGCATGTGTGTTCTGCTGTGCTGGGTCTACAGGTCATCTCACCTTGTAGAGGTCACCAGCCACCTTCTGCCTCTCACTCTCCTCCGTCTCCAGCTTGGACAGAGTCTGAGTCAGCTGGGTTTTCAGCTGGAATCCAAAGAAGACACATTTTTGAACACCTGGGACTTCCTATTTACTGCTGCAGTTGCGTTCACACCCAAACCTCTTGCCAAGACATAAGAGGGTCTCATTTGCAAATTGCGACTACTGTATTTGTGATGCTGTTCTACAAAAATGCATCAACTGCTCTCGGTTCTATCATCCAGCATACCATTACTGCAACTTAACTATTCAAATGATCACAATGAAAAATTAGATTAAACGGATAAGATTTGATAAAAAGCACAGAAAAGAAAGGTTATGGATGAAAGAGTGTGAAGACAAGGTCTGTATCCAGGTATGAAAACAATGACAAAGTGTGCATGTTTAAGGTACAGTAACAGTACGGAAATGGTCCCAGCAGATTTAAGCCAAATTCCAATACTCAAAATCTCGGCCACTCGCTCACTCACACATTACGATGAAATTGGTGACCTGCCAAAATATATGACCATCTAACTTAAGTGGAGGTCTTTAACCCATTCTGACCTGAGATCAGATTCATACGAGGTTTCCGCCGGACACACACTGGGTCTGATGAGCCCATTCTGACCTGAGATCAGATTCTAGAAATGTCAGTCGCTCTTCGATTTTTCAAAAAATAAGCTCGTATCGCGCCACTCGGTGGCGCGATATGAGCTTGTAGATCTGCTATTTTTCAATAGCTAAAGCACGACATGATGCCAACACCAAAATGGGTGCCCGGTCAGAATGGGTTAAATACATTACAGTCTAAATACCGCTAGGTTGAACTTTGCTAATTTAAGTTCGGACACTGACATTATGCAACGTCTACACGATTGTCACATATTTCTGCAGATCACCAATTTCACCATAACACCGCCATGCTGGAGTGACCGAGTGCGAGTGAGCAAGTTGCAGAGATTTGCGGTATTGGAATTCAGCTTTAGGCTTTTGCATATGCAGCAAGTTTACTAGTTAGCAGTTTGTTAGAAGCTTGATGATGGAAGAATGAACCCACCCTGAGACAGCGACAGTACAAGTAGCGAGTTAGTGAGATAGCCAACTTTCACAACCTCCCATTCTAGATCCACTCCATAAATGAACACTTCTTGGCACCTGAGCACTACCAGACCTAAGGCCTTTGCACACTAAGCCTGAGTGTGGCTATATTGTTTTTGTGAGAGAAAACTAGTTTGGTGGCATCTTGATGCTTGCGAGATCATGCATGCAAAACTGAGGGCACGATTTGTTTCTAGGCTTGAAAACGAGTCACCATAAATCTCGTCGCCCAATGAGGGTTTTTTATTACCAGTAAACATTTTCTGGGCCTTTCACATAATGGTACTCAGTCATGGTTTTAAATGACCCGCAGCGAAAATACAAGGAATCCAGAAAGACTTGCTGTAAATCAGAATGCTTTTGCATATTGATTTTTTTTTACAGAATCAAATGTTATGGTGATGCTGGATGGTTTAGGCTTAAATAACTGACATGAATATTTTTGGAAAATTCAATGGGGAAAAATGGGGACGATGGGACCAGAAAATGGCCATCACTACCATGCCCTAGGCCTATAAAGCATGTAAGTTATACTTTTGGAGTGTATCAAGCGTGCTGGAGGTTGTGGGTGTGTCTCCCCATTCTGTGGCACTTGTGAGAACCCGTCCTGTGGAAGTGATTGCCGAGACGTCGCTGGGTGCAGTAAAGACAGTCTTTTTTGTTTGTTTTTACAAAGGAGCTCTAGCTACAGGGTGAGCAACGCTTACCAAATTCAGCTCCTCATTCTGCCTGACGGCCTCTGTATACGAGCCGTCAAGTTTGCTCTGCAATTCAGTCAACAGATCTTTGAGCTGAAATGAAGTTTGAGATCATGTTTTTAATGGGCGTCTATGCTATGGGACCGTGTCCAGGATAGTACTACTCTAGATGAAGCAGGAGGCACCGAAAGTCCAAGGGTGTGAAGTGTATATCATATAAGTCATCTAATGCTATTGGAGCAGTCAGCTGGTCTAGCTCTAATTCTGCCAAAAGTTATCTAAACTAAAATCAATGTTTGCACTATTCAGCAGAGCTATGTGATGGCAAACAAAAACACTCAACCGTCAATAAGGTTGAAGTTCTGTATGACTGTACTGTATTTATTACCAATAGGGAAATCGATTGGATTAGTCAGCAGCTCTATAGTGCTATAGCTGCCTACAGTAACTACATGGATCGTGTGCAGTTTGTGCACCCCATCATTTCAGCTTTATACGTTTGTGTTGTGTAAAAATTATATGCCGTTTTCTTTTTTAAATGTATAAACAATGTAGTGAAGGTCGCAAAGCATAAATATATATTGCCACCCAGTCAACACAGTAGAGAATCCCTCTGCTGCAGGTGGATGAGCCATATGAAAGGACTGAGGATTACGGTCACCGCAGAAACCTCACGCCCATAGCTGCTTACCTCTCTGACCTCGGTAACATAGGTGGCGCTCTCGCGCTCCGCTCTCTCCAACTCAGACTCCAAGTGCGTCTTGTCTCTTCTCAACTAAACAACAACAGCAGAAGAACTTCAGAGAAAATACCTTGAGACAAATGTATTCCAATTAAGAAAATACTAAGTATGGGGCGTTTCTTTTCTTTTTTATATGGAAATGTAAAGCCTTTTTGAGACTGTAATATAACAGATTAAAGGATATACAAATAGCCATGACTAAACTTGTCCAAATGAGATGTGCAATAGTACTAAAAGTACATAGAAAATGTGTGAGGTGTGAGTGCATCTGAAGAGGACTGACATTTTCCAACTCGGCTCCATCGCCTAGTCTCTCAATGTCCTGCTCCAGTGCTGTGACTTTCAGATTCATCTGAGGAACAACAAAGAACCATAAGTGTACTGTAACCGTATTGTGTGGAACAAAATATTCTAGAGCTGCAGCAATGTTGCAAGCATCTAGCATGGGAATTATGACTAGGTAAACCTGAATACCCACCTCTTTCAGCTCTCCCTGTGACACCTCTAGCTTCACCTTCCAGCGAGACTCCTCCTGCTCAACACTGTTCTGGAGGCGCTGCAAAATGCCCTCCTGTGGACAGGGTAGGTATGACAACTCCAGTTTTAATTTAAGCTAACATTTTCACCATCATGTGTTAAAATGGTGAAACTCATCTCACCGTCTCTGCCAAAACCTTCTTGTATGTCTCGCAGTCTTTCTGTAGGACCTTCTGGGCTTCGTCTGCCTCCCTCAGCTTCTCAGCCAGACCCTGGTAAAAGAATAAAGCAATTCATAGAAAACATAAGAGCACAAATAGCAGCCATAACCTGTTCTTCCAAGTCAGACAGGCACACTTCAAAACCCTAGATCCATAGCTATACCTATAGCTATAGCTGTGGGTAATTTATGACTTTGTGCTCAACTGAGTTCTATTTGTGTAGCTCAGCTTTCCAACAGAAGATGGAACTAGCCCCTGTAAAAACATCCAAGCCCATCACCCCCCAAACTACTTACTGTAAATATCTTTATTTTTGATTAGTTCTCGTTTATATGATGTTTTGTCTGTCACTAAATGTTTCAATGTATTCAATAGACAGGACCCCAATTGAAACAAGCCATAGTGCTTTCTTTCTTGGGTTCAATCCTTTTAGAATTGTATTTGTATAAAACTGTACTTTTGTGCTTTCTTGGGCAAACTGTTAATAAAGTATTCAATCAATAAAAGACAGTAGAATTGTTGGAAGCAACTTTTGTCAATATGCGTTGGGTGGACCAAAGTTCTAACTAAGCCTAAAACATGACTTGAGTTTGAAAGCAGTGAAGCTCTACCTTTGGTCTAAATTAAAACATTCCTCAGCAGTGGAGGAATGGGGTGTTCAGTAACAGGTTTTATTTTTGTTTACCTCCATGTCCCCTGATGCAGGGGTGGAACTTGAGTCTGCAGCCGACGTCTCAGCTGCCGTCCGCTCAAACATCTGCAGCCACTCCTGGTGGTTCTAGTGGACAGAGGACGAGGATGAGAGACAAGACATTGTAAAAAGAGATAACCCTGGATGATTTTATAAAAACGTGCCCTTGCTTGCCATCTCCCTTCTGGCTCCAAAACTGTGGAATGCACTTCCCATTGCAGTCAGAACTGCAGCATCACTCCCAATCTTCCGCCGTAGTCTGAAAACCCACCTTTTTAGACTCCATCATGGCCCATAGCACTTACCCTACCCCCTTAGATAGCATTTCTGTAGACTTAGATAGCATCTGATACAGACTTATAGCATGTTATGTAGACAGCACTATAATAATTACATTGTATATAGTCATAGCACGCCATAGTACATATGTATAGCATAGTAGTATATATATATAGTTTATATGTATAGTCTCATAATATAGATATTCCACTGTTACTTTCTTAGCTTACGCATGTTTTATGATAAATGCTTTTTTGTGATGTATTCCCATGCTTTTGTTCTTGCTTATTGTAAGTCGCTCTGGATTAAGAGCGTCTGCTAAATGCCTAAATTGTAAATTGTATCTCCTCTATACTACAATCCAAACTGGAGATGTCTCTGCTTTAAGCTGCAGAGCATTAGCTGCAAAGCACATCATAAACCTTTAAGTAAGTTTTCAAAACTTGCAACACTCCAAGTGCTCTTTGAAATATTTACTAGCGACTGTAGTGCTAGTCACTGTACTAGACTGTAGAGCTCTGCGCTAGAGCAAAACAAAAACAAATCCAGTGTGATCACACTAAGAGCCAGTATTTAATTTCAACACTATTTGGAAGAAGCAATATTCCACTCTAACACGTAATTTGCGATAAGCTACCTAGGTTTGCCTAGAGGTTGCATGTGGGAGTTAGGAGGTAACAGTCACAAGTCTGCCATGTCTTTTAATACTCTACATTTAACACCCATGTTAAAATCATATCGAGTTGTGTGCCCTCAGCCAATCAGGACAGACCAAGTGAGTGGCTTATACTAGCCAATGGGCTCTATGCAGCCAACACTTCATTATCAAATGAAATAGTGTTGTATAAAGTACTGAACTTTATTCCTACAAAATCACGACCGTACGTTCACAGTGAATGAGTTGCTTCCGACCGGAAGCTTTCCGGCGGCCCAAACTGAACGCGGAAGTGTTGGCTGCATGGAGCCCATTGGACACAGGCTAACGGCTAAAAAAGAAATACATACTTGCTCACTGGGTAGAGGCACGTGGGGTAGAAGTCTGTGCAGAACATCTCTGCAATCAGCCTGGGCAGTATCAAGCACTGTCTGGTTTTCCTACAGAGGTGATGGGGAGGGAGACATTACAAATAAATAAGAGATGAAATTGAATATAGACTAGACTGATGGTTCACATGCATTCGAAAAGCACTGCAGAGTAGTCATCCGAGCAGAAATTACGCTAATCTCTTGCTCTACTCTCTCATGTCTCATTTTAAACCACATACTGTAAAGTCAACAGAGCCAAAGTGAAGGGGCAACAAATCATTAATAATATCTCATGTTGAACAACAATCTAAAAGTTTAATTTCAGTAAAGATGTTCTTAGTCCCATGTCCTGTGCCACGTTTAGCATCTCTCAATGTCAGCAGGGCCTACGTCATGTTTCACTTGACCTCAGCGTCAAACCACAGACACATGCTCTAGTCGGCACTCCTAAGAAAAACCAACACACTGATCCACTCACTCATCAGCTGCAAAAACACAAGTTGAAATTCCTACTTATTATGGGCAAGCAGCATGCACTGTAACTGAATCCTGACAGGAGCTGATGCATCTGAAACATTAGCACGCCGGGGCATTCACCACTATTCCTATTGACGGCCTGTTGCCAGAAGGGAGCTCTGACATGTTTGGGTTGTACACAACTAGTGTGCACTTTTATTTTTGTTTTAGACGGCAGGCCTACATAATAACAGGTGCCAAGGATCTCCCTGGCTCAGCTCCGAGGAGGTTCCTCCTACTGTACATGGATGGCAGAAAACAGCTGCTTCCCTGACAGTTCAGCATGTACGTACCCTAGCCTGCTGCATCAAATACACACTATACCACTACCGTTTATAGCAATGCTCTCTGGTGGCCCACACTATACCCAAAATGAACGGGTCTGTAAATATATATATTTGGCAAGGCTTTAGTTTAGAATCATGGCTGTTATTTCAGTTAACGCAGCACTTGAGCACAGCGTATTGAGAAGTCAATGTGTACACTCATTAAAAATGTTTGTAGGATCACTGAAATGATTGAATTGAAACTGAATTAAACAAACTGGTTGATTATATATTAGCTGACTAAGTGGTGAAACCGACAAAATGTACAAACAATGTACATCACAAAGCAGAATGAGCACATGCTGGAGATGAGTCGCATAAGAGCGAGGGACACGGAGCGGTATAATGAATAAATGCCATGAATCTTAAATCTAATGACATCTAGTGAATACATTTCTAGGGCACTGCACACTCATTTACAAAAATCAGCCATTGCCTTTTAGGGCAAGGGAAATATGTTACGTTATATAGCATTGGGTGTAACGTAACCATTAACAAGACCAGTTGATTGCAACAGTCGGCTTGTTGTAAGCAGAATATGCAGTAGGAGCAAGTTAAATAATATGCTTTTCTTTTTAAAGGTTCTTGGGGGGGGGGAAACAGCTTAATGCACAGCCAATTTTAACTCTGTGGCCAAACAAAAAGCACACAAGGCAGGCGAGAGAATGAGTAAAATGAGTATGCAGCATAGTTATGGATGATGGCGCAAAAAAACCAAAGGGAATCTCGCTGAGCCGATCATGGCAACAATTGGGGAGGGGTGCATCAGATTCGGAGCTAGAGAGTGAAGCAGACTGGAAGTTGCGTATCGAACCTTGACGGCCTTGCTGAGTTTCCCCTGAAGCATGGCCTCGGTGGCCGACAGAGCCTCCATAGCGCTCCAGTTTTTCTCCCGAAGCTCCTGTTTTGGTCGGTGCCAAGAGAGATATCTACTTTCAGTTCAGCCTCAGGGAGAAAAAAGCATTGATTTCGATGACCCACCCAGACCAAACAAATACAACTGGTAGGGATGACCGAGAAGTACTACATCCAAACTCTGTCCTCTGAACTCTCCGTTCGTCACCCAGTGCTGCGCATGTCAGAGCCTAGCTAATCCACACTTCACTGATAAAAATTTATACCGACAGCCCAGAGAATTTGCCACCTCTTGTGGATAAAAAACAACAACAACAAAAAGCAACATGCATACATGCCATTACCAGTTACCTGTCTTACATACTTCCATGTTCATGCAAAGGTCAAAAGTTGTGAATAGTTATAGATTAAAAAAAACAAGGTCAAATGCCTTACAAACAAAACCTGCGCTGTCTTTTCAAACAAATAAATGTGGGCAATTAGTTTATGCCCACCATCACACACAAGCACGCACACACAATCATGGCCAATGCCCAGGGCGACAGAGGCCAATTTTGATGTAGTTATCAGCAAAGGAAGTACATTTTGACTGCTTCAACCTAAATTTGCATATGTGTAATTTATCTGGCAAAAAAAGATGACCATTAACTGGATCAGTTTTTGGTTCTGAAAGTCTTAACTCTGAATGTCCAGAATAGAGGGTAGTAGAAAATAGGAAAGGAAGAAGTGGTAGACTGGAATGTAGAGGTTATGGGAAAGAACGACTCTGCAGTGAGACCCCCCCCCCACACACACACACACACACACACACACACACACACAGGAGAGGGGACTTTCTGGGCTACATTGGAGACTGGTGATTTGTAGGTTTGTCGTCAGGGAAAGAGCAGGCAACCTACGTTGTTCTTCTTCCTATGGAGCTCCAGCGAGTCCCTCAGCTCCGCCAGCTCTGCCTGCAGATCAGATACCTGCTTCTCCTGCTCCGACAGCCTGGGAGGACAGAAAAGAGTGAGAGGATGAATGTGGCAGAGAGAGAGGAAGAGTGTCAAAGCACACTGATGAATATTAATGAATTAATATTCACAACGTGTTGTAATGTGCAGTGTAATTGTGCTGCAGCACTCACGCTGTAAGCAGTTCTGGGCTTGGTGCTGCCGTATGGGACTGCTGTTAGAAAATAAAACATACAGTATGTAAATTAATATACACAGTACATAGATGCAACCATTTCTAACAATGTCTTGGTCTTCTTTATCACTCTGAACAATGAGTGAAACGTGGAAGCTCCACCCCTCACCTGTTGCTGGAGCTGCTCCATCTGCTCGGCCACCTCTTTCGTCTTTGCCTCCAGCTCTGCCTGAAGTGCCTGGATATCATGGTCTTTGGCAGCCAGCCTGTAGGGTCAGAGTTCACGTGATTATGTGTTCCGTATGGATAGTTGCAAGTATGGTCAGATCAATGCAAGGAAAACACTAGGTATGGTCGGATCTATACAGGGAGAATGATATGGCGATATCGGACTGTCAAATATTGATCATCATTTATGAATGTATGGGTGCCATTATTTACTTTTTTATAAAGGACTAACCATCACAGCATCCATGGGACACATACAACTTTATCCTGCCATGTTATGAACAAATTCAGCACTTATAACGCAGGAGTTCATTTCTACAGACAGTGTCTGCCACCTCGCCTTGAAAGCGAGGCTGTACGTTTCTGAACCAATCAGAGGGTTGCATCCCTTCAGATGATGGGACGGTAGCTCTGCTACACACGCGTTTGTTTACAAGTCAGACAGCCGGCCAGCTCTACTAGTGTGCTGCCATGTGGCTAATTTCTAACCTATAATGTTTTCAGATAGATATTTTAGCATGCCGATTAAGTTTAAAACGGGTAATACACTGTCTGGATGTCATCTTGAATGAGATTAAAAACAGAGTAGTTCTGTAATCAACAACAGCTGTGTTTAGATGAATGTGCAGCTATATGGGAATCAAACGGATGAATGAAATCAAGCGTTCATTTTTATTCATGCAACACTCGACACATAATTAAAATTGGCTTTTTATGGACTTTTGATATAAAAATACAAAGTTGGAAACTTCCCCATTGTTTTGGCATCCATTGTGTTCGATATGGTGCAGGGCAGGGCCTCTTGGGCTTTGGGGACAGGACATTCAAGAGAAATATGCTTGTTTTTGATGGTGTTGGATTCAACAAATAAACAGATAAGCTTCACTTCAACTGGATGAATGTATTTTTCCCATAACAGAATGGTTGAGTCCAAGGTTGTGAGGTTTTTCGGTTTAATTCAATCTTGACAGTCTCGTCGGCCAAACGGTGTCATGTGACGTGCGTTGGTTGCACGTGATTATCATTTTCAGAAGCAGTAGAGAATCGAGAGAGTAGAACTCTATGCAAATAACAGCTAAAGCCTGGTCTAAAACCAAGTAATGCAACACCCCCAATATATGGGAACACTTTGGATTTCTACTAAGATTGCGTGATATGCCAAAATATTCTGTCAGCCGCAAACTCGGCGTGAGAACAGCTCCATGAGAACAGTGCAGCTGGTATACCTCGCCGCACAGCGGGCCGCGTGTAGAAATCAGCAGATCCTACAAGCTTACAACTTGCAAGCTTGTAGATCTGCTATTATCAGCACACAGCCTCGTCCTACGATGACGTATACAACGTATCGGTAGTGCCAGATTGACTGTCCCAAGTCTAGTCATGAAATGAACAGACGAGATGACAAGTCTTTCTGCTACCATGCTCGTCTCACTGACAAGCGTGTTTATACAACAAAGAATTGTAAAGCATATCACTCCATAGGATATTCCTTTCAGGACTAAAGCTTAGATCACAAGCCAGGAGATCATGAGGTGAAGTTGAAGGAGTGTAGCATACCAAAGTTTACTTTGAACCATTCATGGCAAAGATGTGGCAAAAAGCAAACATCAAAGTTAACTTTTTTACAGACGACCCTATCCACCCCACTGGAAAAGTGATGGCATGGGGCAGCGAAATTACATTTCAAAATGCACTGACTTGTGACAAACAACTGACACAAGTTTTAATATCCAGACTTTACATCAATCTGTTAAGATAGAATTAAGTGCGGTCGGGAACATTGTATGGCCCTGACCCAATCAATAAAGAGATGCATGTGTTCATTTTAGACTCCGTGTGTAATACAAATAGATAAAGGGGCCATCTTGTGGCGATAGACTGCAATAGCAGTCTCCGTTTACAAAACGTTACAGCCCTCATCGCGACCAGATAATGTGGCCGCTGGCCCCGTTAAAGTTCATTAGATGGTAAAACCCGAGTACACCGGTTTTACACCATGGTTGTGTGGTCAGTGGTGCTGCATGTTGTCAACTTACTGAACCTGGAGCTCTTGAAGCTGAGCTTCGGCGTCTGCACTGGCCTGTTCCTCAGAGATCTCTGCTCGTCTCAGCTGCTCCGTTTCTGCCTGCAGGGCAGCCAACTGCTGTGCCAGAGTCTGACATGAAAAGGCACAGTGACACTTTCAACTTTGGACTCCATTTCTGAGGAACATACAGTACGCCAAACGGCTTCTACAACAGGTAAACCAAAGGATTTAATGGTGACAGAGTAAACTGCGAGTGAGAGCAAGCAAGAGAACTCAAGAGGTAAGAAGGTGAAACAGCGGTTATGTCCTCACCTCAATGTTCTGGTCTCTGGCCGAGCAAGAGTCTTGTGCAGCCTGTAGGCTCTCCTCCAACGATTTCAACTGCTCGTCCTTCTCAAGGATCCTGCAATACAATAGTGAGTCTTTGAAACAGAACTGTCAAAACACAAGCATAATCAACACCTCTATTAGAGAGGAATACCAAACATGTCAACTTACTTGCTCTGCAACTCATCCACTATCGACTCTGAAGACATCTGTAATACATCAAAGAAAGCAAGTTAAACAAAGTATCTGAGTTGATGACTTCCGTGTCATCGTGACATGGTCCTGCCTATAGATAATAGTATCGGGTTTGTTTATGTCTGAGTCAGAGACGTGGCCGTGGTCTGGAGGGCCGGCCCACCCTCCCAGGCCATTAGCCAATTTGAATATAGTATACATAATTAAATAGATTGTCAACCATTATGAAGGATATTGGCTTTCCAACTCACCTGTTCTGCAGTCTGACGCTGTAGAGACTCTACTTGTTGTTTCAGTGCCTCACTCTCTTCCCTGACCGCCTACGACAGAGAAAGCAATTAGAAATGTGGCTTTTGTGGCCATTAAGAATATTGATTAGAAAGCAAGTCAACAAAAGTCACTTAAAGACAAGCTGAGGTCAGTGAAGTCAGGGCATTAACGTAGGCGAGTCGTTTCCTAAACATGCTACTTTCTGATGCTGCGTTAGAATCCTGCTTCTTCCTCTGTGGTACAACAGTGTTGCTTGCCGGTTTCAATGTGACAATGTTAGCTTGAAAATCTTGAAAACGACACCCACACACCTTGAGCTCCTCCTCCTTGTTGGCAACTTCGATCAGCCCAGTTTTTAACAGATCTTCCACCGTTTTAATGTTGTCTTCCCTCTCCTGGACACTGTGGGCAGGAGACAAGGTAGGTGGGGTTAATGACATGCTGAGGGAGATTTTACTCTGAAAACACCCGCTTTTCACCCCTGAATCTTACTCACAAGCATAAATATGTTAACCCAGTTAGACCTGGGAACGATTCTACAAATGTCTTCTAAATCCTGACAGTTTTCTGAAAAACCCATGTTTCTGTCAGTCGTTCTCAAACATTTTCATGTCAAGGACCCCCAAGATTATATGTAATTGGCCACCGACCCCCATCTGAAAAGATGTTGTCCCAGGGACACCCCAGAAGCAAAGATCAGAGTTAAAAACGTTCACTCTGAAAGAGATTATATTATATATATATATATATATTCTTTCAGAGCGAACGTTTTTAATACGCCCAATATGGGTTCAAGAACAGTACTATACTGTAATGGTACCGTGTTATGCTAGTAAAGCAACCAAAATTTGCCGATTTACAAGCTCGAAACACAATTTTTATATATATATATATATATATATATATATATATATATATATATATATCCCTCCTTTATCGATATGCCCAAAATAAGGATGCCAGGTTGAAAAGTGGTTCATAAAGGCCCACATGGTCCTAACAACCCCCAAAATCCAGTATGATGATGTTTTATGTGTTGACACGCACCTCTGCTGAATCTGGTCCAAAGCAAGCTGGGAGGCAGCCTGCACAGAGAAAGTCAAAATCAGATAGGAACAGAGGGTGTGTTAAACAACAAGCCTGCACACACAGAGTCGTTTTCCCTGTAAAAAAATAAACTACTACTAGAATGCATGATTCATTAATTAGTCATCATATCGGCAATATCTGCCTTAAAAATGCTATCGAACCGATATCAAAAAAAGTATTGCGGTTTTAACAAATATATTTTATATGTTCATCTTTGAATGTGAACCTGAAAGAGCCTTTTGGGACGATAACAGCTGCAGATAATCCTAACTAATGAATTTGGTAATGAGAATGCACTGTTTTTTAGAAGTCTGCGAACACCTTTATACGGCAATGGTCTGTAGAAGAGTCACTCTTTAGTCTGCGTTTAGGCGGAGGCGCAACACTGATCAGAATATGCTGTAGTGTAGTGTGCATAGCAGGCGGCTAGGTGGCAGTGGCCCATGACACACTGCCAGCTAGACCATACAGTATATGCTGTAGTGTAGTGTGCATGGCAGGTGGCCGTGGCCCATGACACACTGCCAGCTAGACCATACAGTATATGCTGTAGTGTAGTGTGCATGGCAGGCGGCTAGGTGGCCGTGGCCCATGACACACTGCCAGATAGACCATATATATGCTGTAGTGTAGTGTGCATGGCAGGTGGCTAGGTGGCCGTGGCCCCCTGACACACTGCCAGATAGACCAGGCACGCATGCGTAGAACCGTCCGTTCTACTTCCCATTACATGGATGTTTGTTTACATTCACCAATGCAGCGGTTCGCTAAATTTGTATTCCTAGGATGAACGGGGTGAGGAGCACTTGCTCATCCTAGGAACTCAAATACCGCCTACATCTCTGCTCCAATGTAATAGACATAAGCGACGTGAGCCATGATGTCACACGTTTTGCGTCTTCATTGTTTTGACCATTTACATGGACACCAGGCAGAGAGTTTTCAAAGATTCCCACTTTGTTTTCAACCCCCGATAACACCGTAGCCGTCAAAACGGAAGGCATATCTGATATTTTATTCTGCCATTTTCTCTAGAGACCGTTGTAAAGGTGGCCTGCATATGCACCCTGAATCACACTTAAGATAAACCCTACTGGAAACTTGTACTGCAATATCGGCATCTGTCGATTTGACCATGCAATTAATCAGTAATCGAATATTGGCCAAGATTTCAATATTGTGCATGATATGCACAATATATGCACAATATAAAGACAATCGCATTCCACAGCTGACCTGTTCAGATAACTGAGCCTGCAGACTCTGCAGCTCCGCCTTCAGCGACATGTTCTCATTGTGCATCGCCTGTGGAGGAGAGGAATCAGATAGTCGATGCCTGCATTCCGACACAATGGCATTTATGGTGGTCTCAACAAAGTCTCTGCAAAGACATTCTGCCATCACAGCCCATTTCAAATCCGAAAACATTGCAAACGTCCTCCTTTCAGTAAGTCTATTGGCACCGAGAGGCCTGCGACCAGTCCAACACATTCCTGCAAACTAACCAACCAGAGCAGTGTTGGTACAAGGCAGTGGCTCTACCTGCATGTTTGTTTCTCTGTTGGCCAGGCTGCTACGCTCTGCGTTCAGCGAGTCCTCCAGACTCTTCCTCTGCAGCTCTTTCTCAGATAGCCTGGACACAATCACATTAACAAGAGTCAACAACATTATGTCTCAGTATCACTATTGCATTTTCACATTAGTTTCTCAGTATAGTAGAACATTTGAAATGCATATCATATGAAATCGTAGGTATGGCAGCAAACGACCAGTCCAGCAGGTTATGCTAATTATTTAGCTGGTAATTTTAGTGAAATATCAAAAGCTTGTAGATCAGCCGTTTTAGCATATCTTAGCCTACAGTATAATGCCATGCCTAAAATAGCCACACCAAATTGAAAGTGGTTAAGAACAAAACAAAGTCATCTCTTACAGTTTTTGCAGCTCTTCAAAGTGGGAGACCTGGGTTGCCTGGATGAGGAGACAGTTCATTAGCCTACATAACAATAAACTAGACAAGGTGGAATTTGTGTGGTCGCGTGAATCAGTGGTGTGAGGTCAGTTCATGTACAGTACCTGTGAAGACATCTGGGCCTGCAGGCTCTCATTCTGGACTTGCATGCTCTCGATCTGCATCTTAAAGGCTTTGTTTTCATTCAACAGTTCCTGTCAATAACATTTAATTATCAGTAAACATGGTACAAAGGGACACATTTTTAACAAGGTCTCCCAAAGATCATTGGCCTCATTGTTAAGTAATGTTCGATAATACATTTGTGTTCAATAATTTGTGGGGTTTTATTAAAATCCTAAATATCAAATTTATATTGACAGTTTTGAATGTCCCTTAAATAAGGACCACTGCAACAGAGCACAGATGAGGTATTCAGGTTGAGTCGGGGTGTTATTTTATGAATAGAAATATAAACTTCAAAAGCACAGAGAGTGTCCCCAGACCCCACGGCTCAACATAATAGCTTTGTTTTCCCTCTCAATGATGGGCGGTAAAGTATGATTTCATTATATCCTGGATTTGTTCCGATCTAGTGGTGCTCAGTTATTGCTCAGCTGCATTCGTTGCTATGCTGTCCTGTTACCTGCACTTGGCTCTGCAGTGAGTCATCTGGTAAACTGTGCTGGGAAACTTCCAGCAGATGCATCACTTTCTGCTCCACCTGCTCCTTGGAGACGATGGTGTCCGTCAGGCTGCTGTGGAGTGTCTGAATCTCCTTGTTCTTGTTGTTCATCTCCGTCTCCACCACCAACAGCTGGCCCTGGAGCTCTGACACATGCACACAATGAATATAAACTGCACCCACTCATTAATATTTTGAGAGGTACTGTCACATGGCAGCACAACGTTTTATTGCTGTACCTTGTTTTGCGGCTTGAAGCTTTTCTCTTTCTGCGTTGACATTGTGGAGGTAATTCTGGATCTCTTCCCAACGACACTTAGCATCCTGCAGTTGAGCCTTTCCGAAAAAACAAAAATATTGAAAACTTTCTTCATATAATCTCAATACTACTCTCAAAAAAAGTATTTTCCAATTTCAATGAACCAACCAATCTGCTTACAACAAAGTATGTCGTTAGTGTTCCTGTTACAGAAAACAATTGTGCCAAATCTGAGTTTGGTCCTACATGCCAAACACGTTTCACATATATATGTCAATGAATGTGCACTCACAAATTCCGCTTTCCTCAAAATTCTGTTCTTATAAGCACAACTGTGCTTATGGTTGTGATAAAGACAGGAAAGGCTGAGCCTTGTGTCGGCTGCAGGGAAGTGGTGTTTACGCCCAGCACAAAGCCTCAAACATCCCCGCTTCCTGGACCAATACAATCCTCCACTTCCACGTTCTATTCTACAACAAGTCCACACAAACACACAGTCTCCTCCCAAAGACTTCCACCGACCCAGTCCACTTCCCTAAGGAGACTGCTAGCCATCTTTAACCCCACCTAGCCTGCTCAGGCACTGTTCACTGCTTATCCAGGGTTGCAAATAAAAACACAGAAGATGCTAGTGTGCATTTAAGATGGCATACCTCCAGCTGGGACACGTTCTGCTTATAGCCGACCTCCAGTGATTTCCTCTGGTGTTCCTCCTGTTGCAGCTTGCTGTTGTTCTCCGACAGCTCCTTCATCAGGCCAGAATACTCTGAACGGAGCTTGTTGAGCTCTGCTGAGTTCCTGTAACACACACACACACTCTTCAGTGTTACGTTCAATGCTAAATAATGACAATGTATTTTGTATAACCATAGGAATAATAAAAAAAATAGTTACATTTTTAAACTGATGGTGGCCATACATTCTACTGAGCTTTATTCCAATAGGTTTTGTATTGCAGGTATTATATGCATTACTGATTACGGAGTACAATGGAAACATTTTTTTTTGTATTAGCGCTGATTTTAAGACATTAAAAAGATCAAAATGCTGAATTCTGACACCATCTACAATGTTGCAATACATGCACAAACACTCCCTTACATATTTAACGAAGGAATTTATTTCACTTCTAGTTCAAGAAGCTAGCCCTGAAACAAACAATGTTTTAGGCTGGAACTCGATGGTGTGACCGACCGTGACCGCTTTCTGTTCGTGTAATGGACTAGGAACATGCGGACTGCCCAGATGGTGTAAACTACAGGTTGTGGTCTTAGTGGTACTAACTTGCTCTCCATCTGGTTGGTGGCAGAGCTGACGGCATCTCTCAGGATGCCATTCTCCTGCTGCAGACGGCTGATCTGACTCTCCAACTGTTCCCTCGCCTGCTGGAACTACACATGAAAAACAAAAAGAACCAATGGATGAAGGCAAAAACTGCACCTGTAAAATCAAGACATGGGGACGATGTTTTCTCTTAAATTATTTATTTAGTTCAGAATGATATCTAAACAAAAATAATATTTAATAATAGTATAATATACTTTAAGAGATTTTTAAACACGTCGCTTTATAAATTCCACAGATCTCCAGTGAATTAGTGGATCTTGAGAACCATTCGACTGATCGTCCATATTTGGAACGTATAAATTACATTTCCAATTCCGGTATCCATCACATCCCAATTTATATTGGTAGATAATGTATGGATCCTGCAACACCCATGGCTCAAGCACAACGTATAATAGAGGGTATGCGCGTGACATCATTATCAAACCTGGAAGTTATGCGGGAATGCCTACTGAGTGGCAAAAAACTACTTTCAGGCCTTGCATCCAAACAGAAAAGTCCTATCTGATTGCATTAAACAATGTTAAACTCACTTTGCATGTTGCTTTGCCACTCGATTTGCCACTCGATGTGCCATTCACTTTAAGCATGTGCATACCCTCTATAGACACTACAAGAAATGCTGTAAAACATACAGCCTTTCGAAAGGCAAGGCTACTGTAGGGAGCTTTGGAGTAACCCTCACTTTAATCTGCATGGTCTGGAGTTCCTGGAAGCTGCCCTGGGTTTTTGCCTGCATACTGCCAAGCTCCTTCTCCATGGCTCCACGCTGCTCTCTCATAATGTTCTCTGCACGACCAGTCTTCTGTTTCTCCACCTGAAGCTCCTAGCACAAAGAAACAACACACATCAGAGACCAAGAAATCAGTCAGCAAGGTGGAGATTAAGCATATTAACTGGAAAGGAGGCATATTATCTCTTTGGACAGGCGATGCATTGGGGTATCTCTACCTGGCTGAGCTGCTTGACTTTGTCCTTGGCGATAGAGGCCTCCTCCTGCAGTGTGTTGAGGAGACGTTCCCTCTCCTGAGCTGATGGATCAGCCTTGGCTGCAGACTGTAAGTGGGACAGAAAGTTAACAAAAGACAGAAACCTATGCATTCAGTAATGGCATGATTGCTGATGCTGTGGCCTGAACCTGCCTTGTGCCAGGCATCCAGGGCACTGGGGCTCTTCTCTTTGAGGAGGGTCATCACGCTGACCGCCTCGGCTTCTGACAGAGCCAGACCAGCCAGACCGGACAGCAGCTCCTTGAGCTTCACTTCAGCGTTTTCTGTCAAAGGAAACGGGTACAAGAAGGTAATGACTGTGGTTCCTCTGGAGAAACTGACTTATCTCCTCCGCGATAACATGGAAGGGTTCACGAAGGTATGGGAACCAGTCTTGGATACAATGGACCCTTCTAGACTGCGCTTCAATGTACGTTATTGAACGGTAGTGAATAACAAAGACTCTGGTGACCTGTAATGTACAATCATGTCAAGACTGTGGTGTACTCATTGTTTTTTTTGTTTGCATTTTGTTTTTTGTCTGTGCATTGTAATGTCCGTATTGTGGTACTTAAAAAAAAGAAAAATGTGGTTCTATATACATTGAATTGCAGAGCATCAATAAAAATACATTGAAAAATTAAATAAAAAAAAAGAAACGAGAAGGAAATTAAACATGGTATAGTGTGAATGGACATCACACAGGAAGTAAGAACCAAAAGTAAACAGTAAAGATTAACACTTCTTCTGCTGCTGCTACCTTTGTCAGTCTCGTTCTTCTGTTTCTTTCCACTACCCTTGGATGGCAGGTCGTCATTGTGGGCCACTTGATGGTTAGCAGGAGCCGCAGAATCAGCCAGAACATGAGACTCCTCCACCAAGGCTAGTGAATGGACAAACAGGTTTTAATATTTGCCCAAAAAGTCAACGGGGACTGGCATTTTCCCAGCATTCTTACCGTGTTCCGTCTTCTGCTTCTTGGCAGAGTTCTTCTTCTTGCCGCTGTTAGTCAGAGGGGTGACGACTTCCTGAGCTTTGGTCTCAGCCACCACCGGAGGGTCCTTCTTGACTGGAGCTGGTGCAGTAACCTGTTCCACTTTACCATCTGGCTGCTGGTCATCCACTGGACAGGGACACATCAGGTTGATGTTTCAACACAAGAATCACTTTTATGATTTTTATATAATGTATAACATTTCCAGAGATGAATGTGTGCTTGAAGAATCCCCCCACATCACTGTTCAATTCTACTCACCAGCCTCTGCCTTCTGTCGTTTCTTCTCCTTCTTCTTCCCAGAGGTTTGAGGAGGTGTCTGGGCCAGAACCTGAGTCTGGACCTCAGGCTGGTGACTGAGTAGACTGGCTTCTTTGCTGAGAGTCACAGGTGACTCTGCCTTGCGGCCGGTCACCTTGGAGCCGTTCATGTCTGGTTCTTCAGCGGCAGGATGATGCTGAGAAAGAGCTGTGGCTGCAGCTGCAGCGGCGGCTTTTGCCGCTTTCTTCTCCCTCTTCTTCCTCTCCCTCAAACCAACAGGAGCCTCCGGTGGCGCCATCACAGGCACAGGGGTAGGAGTCGGGGGAGCCATAGGTGCCGGCTCCTCCTCCAGGTCTGGAGTGGAGCCATTGAGGGCGTCGGTAATGTCAAATTCCCGTAGATCCTCTTCCGACTCTCCTCCCCCACCGCCGCCCGCACTGGCGCTCTCTTTCTTCTTGCTTTTCTTCTTCTCGTTCTTTTTGCGGGTGTCCGGTTTGTAGGGTGGCAACTTGAGGTCACGTTTCTGCCGTGCCAGCACCTCATCGTATGACGTCTCCTTCATGAACAGCCAGAAGAAGAGGAACATGAGGGCGATGACCAGGGAAGGAGCCAGGATAAGCAGGTACTGAGAGTCATAGATATCCACCGCCATTCTGCATAGAGAAAAGACAGCAAAGCTGGTGTCAGTCATAAAGAATGCCCCATCCAATTTACAAACATTTGACATTTTGCAACTTACATCTGGTGTGACAAAGCCTACGGCTGAAAAACATGACAGATTCTCAAAAGATATATAGAATGCGACTTGGGCATGAATTCTCATTCATTATATGCAAAAATAGCAGATCTACAAGCTCACAACATGCCACATCCCGACATGTGAGCTTGTAGATCAGAAACATACATTTTTGAATAGGGCTTGATTGATTAACTCATTTCAGGACAGCCAAGTGCAGCAGAAGCAAGAATTATAGAAAAGAACAGAAACTCATGTCTGTCTTATTAACCTGAGGGGCCTGCATTTGACTTCTGTGTCACCTAAACACCAGCTTGTTGCTCACACACACACTCACCTCCAACGTAGGTGCTACATGCCATCATAACCTTCTGAGTACAAGTAGTAAGACCACTTTGAGAGGGTTGGGTTGTTTTCTTACCTTATTATGGGCAAACTATTCCATTCCATGAGTTATTTCTCTCTGTTGTCGTTTATTAGCAATTTAATAAATAAAAAATAGGGTCCATTGACTTCCATTGTAACGGGGAAACAGCTCTCAACGTCACTCTTTTAGCACATAAACCAACTCAACAAAAGATGATTCTGACAGTTTATGACATCAGGAAAACTCATGCGGTACTGAAGTAGTACTACGGCGTTCCCAACTCTCGCCGGGACGTCTTGCGAGGTTTCGTTTGTAAACAGTCTCCACGCATGATGTATGTTTTTAGTGACAAGCGGACGAGATCAAATCCATTTGTTTACATCCCAGTCGTTTCCAATAAGGAAGTGGTGTACAGTTGGTCCAATCAGATCGTTTTTTTACTCAACACGAACAGCAGTGATTCGATCGGCTTAGGCATACCTACCGATCTTCTTTCTACACAAATAAGTCAAAACAAGACAAAGTAGATTTTTTTTAAATTAAAAATAAAACCGCATGAGTTTTCCCGATCATAAACTGTCAGAATCAGCTTTTGTTGCGTTGGTTTATGTGCTAAAAGAGTGACTTTGAGAGACGTTTCCCCGTTACAATGGACCCTATTTTTTATTTCTTAAATTGCTAATAAACAACACAACGGAGCGAAATAACTCATGGAATGGAATAGTTTTCCCATAATAAGGTAAGAAAACAACCCAAGCCTCTCAAAAAGTGGTCTTACCCTTTAAGACAGGTGAATAATCACAATCTGTGTAACGTGTGAATGGTTGCGGGTATGAGAAGAAAGGGGGAGAGGTGGTGTGCGGATATGAGAAGAAAGGGGGAGAGGTGGGTGCGGATATGAGAAGAAAGGGGGAGAGGTGGGGATTAGTACATCAAGATCTCTTCCCGTCCTCTCCTAGTGATATTATCATCCTATTAAGACAGAAACACACTGCCTCAAAGTCTAATGCCTTCCTACAGAGATGCCACTTCCCCCAGGGCAAATTGATTATGACGGCATAGAAAATGCAAGGCTTGGCCAGCAAAGGACACTGGCTTTGCTAATTTAAAACAGAATGAATTACCGGTAGGTGCACAACAGGAAATGGACAACCAGGCAAAGGGAAAACCCCAGTCCAAGTGACTGTCAGTGGTCACTAACCTCCTTCGACCCTTGCTTACAAGGATGACATTCTAAACTCAAATAGGAAGGCTTTGCGAGGGGCAAAAATACATCCGTGCAAATGTCACTCACTGCTTTTTGGTCCCCGTCTGCTTGCACCTGAGGGGAAAAAGGCTGCCTTAGTTTCCTTCAGTAGCCACCGATAGTCAACAGGTCTTATTAAATCCTTAAACTTGAATAAAATGACAATCCCTCAACTACAAAGAAGACCATCAGTTGAAGAACCCATATATATATATATATATATATATCTGTGTGTATGTGTGTGTGTGTGTGTGTGTGTGTGTGTATATGTGTGTGTGTACACATTTTTGTACCACGGAAATGATTTGATTTGATAAGAGCAAGTGTAATTATTTAAAATCAGTTTAGCCTGCCCTAGCAGACTGAAGACACTGCCTATTCTATTGCTAGCATAGGCTAGTTAGTCTTTAGTCCCTTGAGGATATGTAATAATAAATTGCAGATCATCAGTCAACAGAGACCACGATTTTAAGATGGCTTTAGGAGGGAGCATCATCAATGTGAAATGACGTTGACAGTGGCTGCCCTGAAGTCAATTACGGTAGTACCCTCCCCTTCTCTACTCAGATTGGTGTCTGTACTCTGTAATAAAGCATGGGCGTCAGCTTCGGTCGGGTAGATCTGCTATACTGGGCCAGTGGGCCTCTTAGGTAGGCCAATTTGGATTAAGCAGATTACCCATGATAATACATTTAAGAATAACTTTCCGCTGCAGTGCTTCTTTGGACCCACTGACAGCTCTCATTACTTCTTGTGTGACACACAGCAATCGAGTGGGCCTAGAATAACGTTGTCGTGTAATACACGTCTCCCTTTCCCCATTCTGAAAAACATGGGCAAAAGGAGAATATACTGGAAGTAACAAGTATACTCAGCTTTCACAAAGTCAAAATATTTTGAAGGAGAATTTTAGCCTTGTACATTCAATCCCTATCCTGACTGGAACTTAGAGACGGCTGTAAGGCATTATGTGTCAAAGAGTGTACATTCCTCAGCATTCAGGAGGCTACAGGGTGCCATGAGGACTAACTCTTAACAAATACATGCTTTCATTGTGGATGGAGAATGTGTTATTAGACAAAGAGGGACATTGTGTGAGTGTGAGACAAATGTAAAGAACCTAGCTTGATGGATATAATATTCTGAAGGCATAGCAATGTCTTGTACTGCTTAATTGTTTTGCATGAAGTTACCCAAGTTACCCTTCCTCTCAATTTGTCATGGCACTAGACTAGAGGAACATTATTTCAAGGCTAAAGTACAGACTGAAATGAGGTGGAACAGGCTGGAAAGAGTGGGATGTTATCATTATGATTAGTCTACAAAACCTGAACAGAATCAGCTAGGCTACTTTTAGTACTTTATCAGATTAATTCACATTGACAAATTTTTTTTTTATTACATACAGATGCGTTTAGGAAAACAAGGAGAAAGCAGCAGAACTGGAAGCAGCAGCCCATTTCTACCATTTTACAGAACTGGATAGCAGTTAGAAATGTCCTCACATTTTCTTATGATGTATGCCGTTTTTACAAGAAGCTGTGGCTTCACAGAAGCTGGGTATCTGAAGATTGGGCATGCATGGGATCAAGTCCTGTAATCACAGTCGTTGCTTTCTTTTAACTCTATGCCTCAGACTAGAAGGTGGCAGTGCAAAAGTTTCTTCTGTGTAGCCACTAGCCTGAGCATGGAAATGAGCCCGGAGGACAAAGCCCTCTCGGGCCATTGGCTGCCCGGAATCCAGCCACTTGGCGGGTCAGACTGCCTGCTTTGGAGGCAACAGACGCCAAGGGATCCCCCATAACAGTCAGTGTCAAAAACACAGTAGATAGGACTCTCTACTCTCTTCAACTGGCAACACAATTAACAAAGCAACATCATCTATTGCTGCAGCCTAGGAGAAATGTTAAGCAGTGTCTGTTAAGCATAGCAGACCAACTCTTCCACATAACTAGCCGATATTACAAGGAAATCACTACCGCAGTTTACATCACTGTGAACAATGTTAATGTGTCACACATCTTTCCAAATCTAGGTTATGCCAAACAGCTAATAGCTGGCCATGTTATTCATTCATCCCACCTCGACTCATAGGCTGATAAAGATGTCCAGCTAGTGCTACCCCGAGTGGAATAGTAAGAGTGGTGACACTAGCGTTGACTCCCATTGTAACAATGGAATGCGGAAGTGTACTAGGCACCCGCTTTGTGGCGAGATCAAAGCGTGTCACTACTCTCTTACTAGATTACACTGGTGCTACCACCCCGTTGAGTCATACCTATGTATGATCTGTGTAATTAACCTACATTTTTACAGTGTCCCCAGTTTAAGGATAAACTAGAAAAGATATAGTTAGTAATGGTCCAATTAATTTGTAGTTATGCTGTGGTGGTAAAAGTTGATAACTAGATTTGATTCACCATAAGTGATTCTAAATAAACAGCCCTTTGAAAGTTGAAACACATAAAGGCTGTCACATGGAAATGGACAGGAATTTCAAGGTCACTGCTTGAGTAATATAACATGTATATGTTATATGTATAAGTATATACATAGATAGATAGTGTGAGTCAAACAACCCCCCCCCCCCCCCCCCCCCAGTCAAAAGAGTAAGTTATAAACAGATAAATGTTTTCCTAATCAGTTAGTAGTTCTTCAAAATGGGGTTAAATGTTCCCTGTATGTTAAGGGTCATAAGACAAGTTTACTACACTTTAATGTAGTCATCATTCACATAAAATACGAACTTAGCTATTAGGGGAGTAGTACTTTATGCATTATGCCTTGCGCCACATCCATTTGCCATAACTTCACCGACTGTAATTATGTTCACAGTAAAACATTAGTTTACTAGTTTAAAGCATACATTTTTATGTCAGATGGTGGTCCTGCTCAATATGAGGCAGGCAGAGTACTGAATGTTCCAGCCAGCCATCATGTATATAAGTCGGTCTTGCACAAATTATTATAGCAAGTTATTCGAGCCACCTAAAGATAAACATAAAATTGATAGAGATAAAATGGCTCCATAGCCAGTAAACCCAATAAAAAGGTAAAGACACACACTGACCGAGCCTATAATCTCACCGTCTAGTCTCACGTTAGCTTGAACATGAACCTTGAAAAGGCAAGGAGGGGCACACATGTCGACGGCAAGGCTCAGGCTCAGCCGGCCCGGCCAGAATGGCTCAAGCCACGGTTATGACGAGCAAGAGGCCGACTTTAGTGACCCAACCCCCGCTGAACGGCATGGCCGGTGCTGTTAAAAGAGAGACATCCCTGTCCGTGGGTCCCGCACGGCTCTGCTGCTGTCAAGTCAGGAGTCTACCTCGATGAATGAGCTAACTAATGTTAGCTTGACACTAGTAGCAAGTTGCTGGCTAATCCAAATAGGGGAATACACAGAGTACAGTTAAAAGGGCGGTTAAAAGTAGCTCGATTAGGGTCAATGAATCAAGAAAAAGGTGTCTATTTTCATTCTGATCCTCAATGAATGTCCAGAGGCGTGGTGGAGTCCAACAAGTCCCCAGCGGGCCTCCTCCTAGCTGACCCAGCCTCCTCGTCTCCTGAAATCTCTGACCCATTCCTGCGTCCCAGTTTTCCGTCATGTTCTTAAAGGCCGTTCCCAGGCCTGGCTGAACTGCTTAGCAGCGCACAGGACCAAACGAGCGGGACCAATTTAAGAAGAAAAAACCCCAACATATACATTAAGCAAATGCTGCTGATAAGGGCATACCTGGAGTGTGTAACGCGCGGTTCTCTAGCAGCTTAACGTCGGTTAGAATGTTGAAATGGCGTTGCTCCTCCGCGGTGGTTGAAGACAGCGGACCCTCCAGGCCAGCAGCTCCTACCCTAAGCCTTCTGTCAGTCTATCTGCTGTAGTAGCTTGGCGAGGGGCGGGGCACAACCATAGCTGGTGGGGGAGCGCATGGTTTGGCTCTCGGAACACACCGGTTTGTGACTGTCTTTATTTGGACAGAGAACAAAACTCCACCCTGTCTGCTGCTGATCCAACGCGTATAAATCAAACGAGCTACAAAACCTAACATTGGGAGTGGCGTCTGTCTGTACACCTACTAGGTAGGTAGGACAAGACAATAATAAGATTAAAAGACATTACAATACACAGTGCACATTCAAATGATAAATTGCTTAACGAAATGACAGTCACGACCACAGGTCACAAAATACCACGTTTATTATTAAATAAGCAACCCACAAATATCTGAATTAAATAGTCAATGTTTTTGTTTTGCTCATTTATCTATTTTGCATTTGTGTCTTTCTCATCTGGTGTGTGTGTGTGTGTGTGTGTGTGTGTGTGTGTGTGTCACAGTGCGTGCGTGTTGGTGGGTATTGATTTATGTGTGGTAATATATATATGATATATATGATACATGTGAGAAATGTATCAATAAAAATAATATAGGGCCTTCATAAAATATTTAAGAACAAAGTTATGGTTTCTGTGTTTTCATTGCTATTTCATTCCCCCTCCCCACCCTGAGTCAGTCAGTCCCTTCCTGGGTCCCTGTCTGTGACTGCAATGGATTCAGGATGTCCTGCACTTCAACCTCATAGTGCTTCCTCAGGCCCTTCAAATAGATGCGCAGGCTGTCAGGATCTAGTCTGGAGTTCCTGGCAGCCTGCAGGAGGCGAGTGGCCAGGTGGTACACAGCCCTCTGCCTTTGGGTTTCTGGATCACTGTGATGCTTTGCCTGGAGCACAGGAGAAATCATATATTTAAATAAAAGGGGGGGATCTCTTTTCAAGTGCTTCTCAGATATCAGGCAAATATCACTGTCTAGTCATTCTAGGGACACAGGTAGGATATATTTGTTACATCTAATTGGCAGAGCACTGTGACTCATTAGTTACTACATTGATTACCCATTGTGATTTGTCAGCTTGTAGATCTGCTATTTTCAGCAAATACAAAAGGATTGGTGTACAGGGACAAAGGAAGAGACCACAAGTCACCACATACACAGCCAAAGTTTACAAAGTATTGAGGGTTTTAAGTGGTTAAATGTCTGAAAACACACATTTAAGATTAATGTAGTCAATGTAGACAATATGTAGTCGGGGGTCCCTTGCTTCATCTCTCTCTCTCTCAACTAAGGGGTGCTTGGCCTGAAAAACGTTGTAGCCTCTACATAAAATATCTCCCCTGAAAATAGCCCACAGTGTATTGGTGATTGGCAAATGTTTACCCCAGGGGTTAAAACGGTTAAGCTGTTAGCCACACTGCAAGTCCCTCTGCATAAGAGGATCAGCAAAATGCCCAAACTGTAAACGTGTTTTAAAATGTAGAGAAATATACCATACCAATAGCTGCTGGCTGACTTTAGAAGCAATTGCCTTTGCCTCTTCGACAATGCTTGCAGGGAGTGCAGTCATCTCTGCTGCTTTCAAGCCTAAAAGAGAAACAAATGAGGCAAATTGCTTTCAGTGACTGACTGCCACAGTGTAGTAGTAAGTAGTAACTGCCTGTCTGCATCACTTTGTACCATAATTTCTTTCCTCCGAGCATCCTCGACTCAGCAAGTATGTATAGACCACACTCTCAGTGCCAGTGTCACTGGAGCGTGTGTGCTGAACCTCCATGTGCTGGTTCTCAATGTTGGGATAAAGTGTCTCAAGTTGGCAGAGCTCCAGGTAGTGTGTGGCGAACAATGTGAAAGCCTGAGAAAGGTAGGAAAACAGCACATACATTAAAGACTTCCTTACATGCATACCCTATCTATAGCCACACCACATACTCAAATAGTTTGCTTATATCCAAATGTTGACCAAAGAGGTGTGCAACAATATGCAACAATAAAGTGTTGCCTTGGAATGTCATCAATCATCTTTTGATGAAGACGAGTGAGTCAGTATAGCATGACTACTCTACCCTGAGGCTGAGGAGGAACTCGCAAACCGCATGGCAGATTCCGATACCCTCCTCTGCGCTGGTGCCACGTCCCAACTCATCTATGATGATTAGAGATCTGTCACTCACATTGTGGATTATATAGGAGACCTTTGGGATACAAACAGAAATGTGTACATTTACTATAATTCACATATTATTAATTCATAATGTGAATTATTTAAAATAAGTTAGTGATAAGAAGCCCATATGTGAAACAAAACACACCTCCTTCATTTCCACCATAAAGGTAGAAGAGTTGGTCTCAAAATCATCATCTACCCCAATTCTGGTGAAAATCTGATCGGCTACACGGAATGAGGCATACTCTGCTGGCACGTAAGAGCCTGAGGAAAGATCACAGTTTATGCAGTGATTGACTCTAAAAATGAAATCATGTTACTGTGACCCACTAGGGTATTATAACCACTTCCAACCTTTCATCCCTATTATCTTCATCTACAAGCTCACAACATGTTGTGGGTGCATTGTGAGCGGGTACTGTCGCGGCGTCGCCCATAATCCATCTCGCCCTCGCTTTTTCCACCGACCTCATGCTGACCGCTCGGTGCGGTGGTTCTTGTAATATTTATTTTATTTAACTGAGAATAAGGTTAGAAATACATTTAGGGTTAGGCATAGTTTTACTAGGGTTAAGTTTAGGAATAGAGTTAGGTTTAGGCATCGCTCTACCAAGGTTAAGGTTAGGAATAAGGTTAGGTTTAACCGTTTAATCATAATTTACTTACGGGTAAATTACTATTTTAGGTTACTGAGCAGTTCCGCCGGCTGTATGCCGGGGCGAGTTGGTAAATGGGCGACTCATTTTGTATTCTTGTGAGCTTGTACTGTAGATCGGTTATTTTCTTTATTTGTAAAATAGGTTAAATCCACATTGTTACTGATGTCATGTTGTAATTATTATGCAATTTGTTAGTTTTATAAGTTTATTATTTTCTAAATATATATTTGGGTAAAAGTTATATTTTGGAGTTTAGTTCCGTCATTTCCGGTGCTATGCCCATATATGGTTTGAGTCTGTGATGGTTCACAATCATTGTTACACTTCCGTTCTGTAGAGATGCCGGGCAGTTTGTTTGTAGCGTGTCGCTGACCAACAGGTTTGTGTGCAACATACCTATCTGAGCCATGATCTGGCACAGTGCCACCTGTTTGAGGTAGGTGGACTTGCCACTCATATTGGGTCCAGTGACAATGACAAAGTTGCTGCCCTCAGAGATATAGCTGTTGTTGGACACAGGCTGTTGTCCAGCGATGTGCTCCAGAATGGGGTGACGGCCCTGCTTGATGGCCAACGTGTCTGTGAACTCTGGACGAACTGCAGGAGAAAAGAGTTCCCATGAAAAATATTGGATCTTTTTTTATAAGACTGTAAAAAAAGATTGATAATAGTTTATAATGGTATCACTTAGATGGCACATACTATGTAATAAGACCCGTCAGGCCCTTCAAGTAATAAGGCCAGTTCAGCATTAAACTGTTAATGCTCACAGCTATAACATCTATACCACAGACAACTAACTACTTATAGATGGTATTGCAACAGTAATAACTAGAAATGCACTCTGTCGAGCTGCCAACACACAAGTAGGCCATACATGGCCTACTTGTGCGCAAGCAGAGCGTGCAAGTACTGCTACTAACTAATGTCTATTACAACTGCTGTTCTAAATCCTAAACCCGTTATTGACCTTATACCAACCTTGAAACGTACCTTACGTCACTATCAACAGCCAATAAGGGACCACCATTCTTACCCCGACATACAGTATATAGATTAAATACATTACTTGCGCGCTCTGCTTGAGCAAGTAATTACTTTATTACAGTAAGAGAAAAATATCAAAATAAAAGAATGATTCCAGGAAGATGTATATGCAGAGGAATCAGTCAATTAGATCTATTGGCAGGGAGATTTGCGTTGTAACATACACTTATGTAACAAGGGTGTCTGAGTACAGGCTGGCTGAGGTGGAGGTGGTGGTGGGGGAAATTTACATCACTCCCTCAGACAACAGGGTGGGCAATTAATTCTAGACTTACCATAGTCTGAGATGGAGCATGCATTGGCAAGAGACTGCAACATGTCCAGCATGGATACAGCATCAGAGAGCTTATAGAGGCAGTGGATGTGCTCATGGACAGTAGTAAGTAGTTGACGTATCACTCTGTACAGAGAGACAAGTTAGGTTAGGGTATAAAGAAGACAAAATAGCCCAATACTTTCTAAATAGCACCCTCTGCTGGAAAGAAAATGAAAATAAAAACACATTCCATTCATGTTGCTAGTGCATTCATTGTAATGCAGCAACATGCAGTCATGTTGTTGTGTATGCCTGTGAGCCATTAGCTCATAACTACTAGTACTCACACATAAGACATGTGAAAGATCTCCCTCAGGGCCTCATCGCAGCGGTCGTTCATTTTCATCAGGTCTGCTGTGGTGAAACTGTAGTTGTTCTTGTGCTTGGTAACCTAAAGCATTGGTTCCGAACCTTTTTAGTACCACATCAGAAGATATTTGGCACTCCAAGTACCACCATAATAACTGATGTTAAAATACAGAAGCGTATACCTGCCCTTTTTGTTCCATTCCTATGCCAATAATGCTGCTGCTCTGACAAAATCTATTCTATTCTATTAAATAAAACTTCTATTAACGGCTAGGTCTGCTGTCATGCTCATTTCAGCACGGCTGGAGAACTACCTGTAGTAATATTTCATTCCACTTTTGTCTTTTTTCTCCTTTTTCATAAATCATAAAACCAATAAACTAGGAAACACTGGTTTTATTACAGCATAAGATTTGAAATACTGTAAGTAAATTTATTTTAATCAACTTCTCCAAGGATCTTTGTCTTCATCAGTAACAGTTTATTTTTTCCATACCTTGATGAACTCGGCTGGGAGTTTCCCACCAGGTAGTGTCCCTCCCTCAAGCTTCACCTGAATGAAGAAACCTCGAGCAGTGCTGAAGCTGGTACGCATCGGTAAGCCATACCTCTCCGCCATCTGGTCGACAAGCCCTGTGGATCACACCATTGATGATATTGTGTAGGTGATGTTATCTACACAAACCCTATAAATGAAGGATAAATATGCACTGTCCAGCACAAGCACCTGCAATGTCATCCACTATTTCAGTGTAAGCTCGCCGGGCAATGTCTAGGAATTCATTGATGTTGGGGCGCACAGCGTAACACTTCTGAGTGCGCATGTTGAGGCTCCCCTTCATGTAGCTGGTGTCGTCATTAATCACTGTCTTGATCTGCTCTAAGATCACATCAAATCTGATGGTGGATGTAGAGATCCAGCAGGTTAAGTTTTTATAAGCCTGTAATGATCTCACTGCAGTACACAATTAACTTCTCAAAGGAGGACATACAAAGCAATGCAGTACCTGTTATCTTCCAATGAGGAGTTGTACGCCTTAAGCAGAGCAGTGTTGCAGTTTTTCAGCACTGTCTGTTCACAGAGCATATTTAAAAAGGGCTCACAAAAGTGTTAACCACAGGCATAAATGCGTATTGCTTTCTTGTGTTGCCTTATATTTTCGAGGAGAAGAAAGTCTACTTTATGCTGTTCATGGTTGTAATAATAAAATATAAACAATAAGACAAATACCCTCAGTGGTGGCACCAAATCCAGTGTGTGCTTCAGCTGAATGATATGTGTAATCTTTGCTTCAGCAACTTGAACCTGTACATGAAAAGACAAATTACTTCACCTGGACAGGTGAGCTAAGAGACAATGCCCACACCACATTGTTTAAAGTATATTATTCATCCAAAGCTCAGACTTCAACTTATATCACTTCACAGTTCACACTTCACAGGTTTGTTTTGTAAGAAAAGTGGGTGAAATTCCCATCATTTGCAGTATTTAAGAAAGGGGAAGATAATAGATATAAAGAAGATAAGGAAAACTAGACTTGATTGACTAACTAAGAGTAAGAATAGAAATTATGTTGTAACAGAAAAATAACAGTTTAGCAGCAAATGTATATGTATTTTTTTATACACACCTACATGTAAGAAGATTTAGTTTGGTTATCTATTCTAAACTGTTAACTTATTGTTCTTATTGCTCGCTTAATAGGGATGGCAATACTTTTTCAAAAGTTTATGTACTGTACATACCGTTTCCTGCTTTGGTATCTGGACAAGGACAGAAAGCAGTTGATCTATATCAAGGAAATGACCTATGGCTGGATAATGGTGGAAAGGAAACATACATAATCAGATTCATATGTTGTGTCCAACATAGTCCATTCTAGCAGTACTTGCACTTTACCATTCTTCAGACCAAAGAAAAGCTCCTCCTCTTGCAGCAGCTCTTGTATGCTGTCCAAGCGGATATTAATGGTATCCACATCAAGCAGGGGCTCTAGAATATTGGAGCGCAACCTTCGACCACCACCGGGAGTTTTGGTGTAATTAAGCACCCCTAAAAGTGTATGCTCACTCCTGCACATATACAAACAGACACACAATACTGTCTATTTTTATACTACTGCAATACATAAACATAGTTTTCACTGTCTTCACCTTGCTTGCCCAGTTGCCCACTTACCTGTGGTCCCTGTTATTGATCACCAGCTCCAAATTAGTGGCAGATGCTGAGTCGATCATGGCAGTCTGTTCACTCCCTTTAAAGTTCACTTTCAGAGACTTGGGAGCGTAGACAGAGTTCTGGATGAACTCTAAATATTTTACCAGAGCAGCTGCAGCTGCCAGGCAGTAGTACCTAAATAAACCAATCAAATTGTGACATTCTGGATGTACATTTTCAATACGCCTACTTAAAGGACCATACCAGTGGTCTGGCATGTTTAGCCTTATTGACTATGACTCACAGTATAATTTACATTACATCCAAACACTTTCCAAAGCATACAGTTTGATTTTCGTGGAGGCCAATGGATTCCATTAATAATAGTATGGTATGAGTATGGATTGCTTTGAAAATAGTACCTGGAACATTGATTTAAAAAATACATTCAAATTAAGTCCATAACTTATACTATGCAAAGATATTGAACCAACATTGACTGAATAATTGAGGTTTATTCTGAGAAGATGTAAACAAAATGTGAAATCTAAAAATAAGTTCAATGGTCTATGTTTACATACAATGTGAATCTGTGTGAAATGTGAATAGACATGGACGTGTATTGACAATGGTATGGTCCATTAAGCATTTCATTTAAATAATTCATCATTTAAGCGATTGTGAGATTATTACTAAATTCTCTGTAAACATAATCACACTTACTTAGTTTGCACTTCCATGACCACAGTGCCAAATTCTGGTGCACACAGCTGCTGAATGTACTCCAGTCCATTCCTTTCATTGAAATATTTCCTTTGGATAGGAGTAAAAGCTACACCCTAACATAAGGAAATGTTACATCAGTCCAACAGGTAAAAGACACCTTTGTTTTGGAGATTATTTTAATGGAGTTGGAACAACAAATGTTCAGGAGGCGGAGAAACACACATTGACCCTGCCCTTCACGCCACTCTCCGCCCTCCACGTCAATCTACCTGTCCCTATTTATACCTGTCCAGTACCACCCGGAATCCTCCACGTTTCGCCCGCCTTGCTGCGTCGCACACTAGCCTGCCTTCCTACAGGCTTCTCGCATCCCACCCTCACCCCCTTCACCTCCATAGTAGCTCCTTCCCCCGCTCCCCTCAAAGGAGCTTATCGGCACTAGGAATACTGCATTCACTTTGCCAAAGTGGAACAAACGATTAAAACAAAACTCTCTCTCCTCCTCAGGTTCCTGCTGGGGGGTGACTGTCCATGCGCACCGTAAGATGAACGCCTTACGACGACCGCCATACGACCTCCTCCCCAAAGACCCCAGGGTCGGTGATCCCCCTGGAACCTACACACCCGAACTCATTCATTCATCCCTCCTTTCCTTACTGTCAATAAATGCTTTAAACCTCCCCAACGGTGTGTTTTCTCCAAATAGTGAAATACAGGCTAATGAGGCTATGGCTATGTTGTATTAATACCTGGAAGTTCTCTGTGATGAGGTTGAACAGCTTGGTCCCTTTCCCCTTCTCACTGGCTGTGTCTGGCATCAGTATTTCCAATGGCACCAGGATATGAAGCTTGGTGATAGCCTGTGCTTGTATCAGATGATTTACTTACTTATTTACTGGTAAAATATGACTAGATGACTCTGCCACCAACTCTTTATGTATGATTAAAAGCCTGGGATGCACATTACCTTGACATAAGTCCCTGTGTCTGCAAACTGAGAGAGTACAAGCTCTGGACATTTCAAGTTGATACTGGCCATGCCGATCTCTCCTCTGGCTAATCCACGCCCTTCAACAACTGCTACTATCACTGAGGCACCAGTGGCTGTTGAACAGGAAGAAGTTGCTGCAGGAATAAAAAAAGGAAGAATCACAATTGATGCATATTCTGTTTTTCACAGTTGAGTTGACACACAATTTGTCAATGGTTATATCACCAGTATGTTCTGTCAGTGGTGTCCGTGGAAAGTGTGTGCCTGCAGAACCGGGCGTCTTTCTGAATCTTGGAGTTCCTCCATGGCTGCGGAAGCAGGAGCTACCAGTACCAGTAGTATTTGGTGGGACTGATGAAGTGGTGGTCCAGCAATCCGGTCTGAACCTATGGTTGAATTGACCTATGTCAGAGAGAGAGCATAGACATCAAGTATAGAGCAGAGGTTATAGGCAGACCACCCTATCAGCCTGTGGTATAGGGAATATAATATCACTTTTGTGATGTGAGACTAGATATTTTTCTGTGATTTAAAAAATTATAGACTAAGGTTGGCAATATTTTTAACTGAAGGCTCAAATTGTGACTAAAATCACAACAGTTTGTTCACATGGATAGATCATGTTGTCTGTGCTCTATAGCTAATATGGATTTCATTCTGTTTCTTTAATTGTACATTTCACTGTTAATTATTTATTTAGATACATAAATGGAGAGAGGGAGCAGGGAGAGGCACGCACACACGCACACACACACACACACACACACACACACACACACACACACACACACACACACACACACACACACACACACACAGTTGGTTTGGTGCCCAGTTGGTTTTGGTGCCTAGTGCCCACTTGCCACTTGACTGGCTTCCCACACACCCCCTCTCTCTCACTGTGTGCTCAGCAGGTGAACAGGTGATGTTAAAGATATAAACCAGGTCCGCCGCCCCTATGCCCCCACTTTAGGGTGTGTGGGAAATAAAGTACATATACACGGTATGTGTATATGCACGCATTGTCGGGGAATCCGTGTATATGCACGAATTTCGCCGACAAACTTCTCAATGCAATAAATTCAACTATATAGGGTTATAGGCTATGTCAGTTTAATGTGAACATGCAGATCTCTCACACAGACATTGAAAACAAAGACAGACTTCTAATTTCTAATGTGCTGAGAAGAAAAGGGTCTTTCACGCAAAGGACCCCCAAATTGACACTAATTAGCCCGCGGACCGCCATTTGAGAAGATTTTGATTTTTGAGGCTCTAGCAGTGATTTTTGATTGATTGATTGAAATATTTATTAACAGTTTGTAGAATTTACAGTACATTTTAAGCACAAACTCAATACAAAGACTGTCAACTGTGAGTGGACGACCCAATTAAGCATTACACTTGTTTACAACAGGGTCCACATTGTTCAATTCATCAAAACATTTAAAGACATACAACCATTTAGAGACATACAAATAGACATTTCTATGTAGCTAAAGAACAGAACAGGAATTCATCATATGGGAAGCAAAAAAGGGAAAATATACAAGCACTGGGAAAATATACAATATACAATATACAGTGAGGGAAATGGGGTGGGGGGGATTCAGATTTTACAGAGGCCAGTTTCGAATTGCAGCCATCCGTAGGTGCCCTTTGAGAGCGGTTTTGAAGGAGTCAAGGGATTCACATGTCTTAATGACTGTTGGTAGGGCGTTCCACATTTTGGTGGCATAGGAGCGAAAAGAATTTAGTCCCTTGTTTGTGCCGAATCTGGGTTGTACATGGTTTGTTGCACTCCCTCTGGTGTTGTGGGTGTGGACTTCGTTTACATTAAGGAAGTATTTAGACAGGTACATGGGTATCTTGGTGGTGTATCGAATCTTGTGGACCAGACCCATTGCAAGATGCTGTACTCTGTCGACGACCCTAAGCCATCCCAGCCTGTCAAAGTGGGCAGGGGTGAGGTGGGTTCGGGGGGTGAGGCCAAGTAGGAGCCTGACCAGTTTGTTTTGGGAGGTCTGGAGCCTTGTTTTAAGGGCCTTTGAGGTGCTGTGGTACCAAGAGGTGGATGCATAGTCAAAGAAACCTTGTACGAGGGCTCCTGTTAAGGTCTTCAAGGTGTTTTTGCTGACCAGTGAGGAGATCCTGTAAAGGAATCTTGTTCTTTGATTGACTTTTTTGATTACGTTGGTGGCCATTTTATCACCGGAAAGATTAGCCTCCAGGATGGAACCTAGGTAGGTAATTTGATCTTTTCGTGTGATAATATTGTCACCCACTCTAACCAAGAAGCCATCTGCCTTGCTGAGTTTACTATTTGATCCGAAGAGGATGGATTCAGTTTTTCCCAGGTGTAAGGATAGTTTGTTATCAGCGAGCCAGGTGCAGATTCTACCGAGTTCAGAGCTGAGGGTCTTTTCAACCTGCAGTTTGTTCCTGTCCGAGACCAGCAGTGCTGAGTCATCTGCGAACAGGAACAAGTTGCAGTCACAAGCTGAAGTCATGTCGTTAACATAAATTAGGAACAGTAAAGGCCCTAGTATGCTTCCTTGTGGGACACCACAGCTCACTGGGAGGGGAGGGGACAGTGTTCCGTTCACCTC
This sequence comes from Protomyctophum parallelum, assembly GCF_964188405.1. NCBI lineage: Eukaryota > Metazoa > Chordata > Actinopteri > Myctophiformes > Myctophidae > Protomyctophum > Protomyctophum parallelum. The sequence continues at coordinate 12,769,536 of NC_139718.1, forward strand.
CACCATCTGTTCTCTCCCCTCCAGGTAGGATTGCATCCAGCTCACTGATGTGCTATCAAAACCAATAGCTTTAAGCTTGTTAACCAGTATGGAGTGGTTCACGGTGTCAAAAGCCTTTTGGAGGTCCAGCATGACCATGCCGCAGTATTTTCCAGCATCCACCTCGTGTTTGATGTGATCGCTCAAATAGAGGAGGCATGTGTCAGTGGAGTGGGATGTTCTGAAGCCAGATTGGAACTCGTACAGCAATTTATTAGTGGCAAGATACTTTTCAACCTGTTCATAGACTATTTTTTCCATCACTTTCGAGATGGAGCTTAGAATAGAAATAGGGCGGTAGTTGCCGGGTTCTAATTTACTCCCTTTTTTGTACAAGGGGGTTACTTTGGCCAGTTTAAAATCTTGGGGGACCTGTCCCTGTTTGATGGAGAGGTTAACTATGTGGGTGATGACTGGAGCTATGGAAAAGGCTGAGTCTCTGAGAAATTTGGAGGGAATATTGTCATGGCCAGTGGCCTTGTGGGGTTGGAGGGCACTCAGTTTTTTAAGTACCTCCTCGGTTGTTACCATTGCCATTTTAAAATCATCTTTACAAACACCAAGGTTTTTGTAGAAGGCTTTGATGTGCTCTACACCAAAACGCCCAGAGTGGGAGGGCAGTTTGCTAACCAGCTTTGTTGCAATGTTTGTAAAGAAGATGTTCAAGTGGTTGGCTACATCGAGTTTGTCAGTGATGAGGGTGTTATTCAATTTGATGTTTATGTTAGTAAACCTGGTTTTTAGTTTCCGACCACAGCCTAGTTGGTTGTTTAGTAACTTCCATAGCTCCCGAGGATTGTTTTTGATTTCCTCGGCTTTATCATTGATAAAGTTACATTTGGCTGATTTGGTCATGGCAATTACACCGTTTCTTAGCTTGTTACACTGGGCTTTTAGGTTGTGCAGTTTGGTTCTCAACCCAAATTTCAAGGACCCCCAAATGAACCACCTGTACTGGCACCTGCAGCCATTTGTGTACACTCTCTGAGTTACAGACCCATAATAAGGGTCCATTTGGTTCCTAATTATCATTTAGCTGGGGACCCCATGGAAGTCTCTCAGTCTCAAGGACAAGGACCCATGGGGGTATCCGGTCCCCACTTTGGGAACCACTGAGCTAAATAATATAATTCGTAGCACTGTATGCCAGTACCTGCAGCCATTTGGCTAGTCGAACTTGGCGTGACATGGTTGGAGCTGGTGGGACCATTTTCTGAACTATGAAGAGATGAAGATGAGGATTGTGGTCCGGTGGTGATGGTGGTAACCGGTGCCGTTTGCACAGGCGACACAAAGCTTTGGAAAGAGTCACAAGATTCTAACGACGAGTTACCGCCTGGAGTCACCTCCTCTGTACTACTTTGAATAGGGAACATTTTATGAATCTTCAAACGAGCGAACCGAACCCAAACGGGCCAATAAAATACGTAGCCTACAAATGTTCTGTCAAGTCTCTGTCAAGTCTAAAAACAGAACAACATCGCTTGTTGCTGTTAGCAAAGATGGTTATAGCCGTAGCCTATCGGCCTGCACACTGGAGCCACGAGCCATGCAGTCGCGCGCCAAACAACGCTGATCTACAACTCCTTCTCGTTCCGTGGTGGGTGGAAAGCCTGCTGACGAGGTAAACTTCTCAAGAAGCATGTGAGCTCTGCTGAGCTTGGATATCTGATGTTATAATGCTGCTGCTGCTATAAAACTTCATACATGCGATGAAAGTAATTAGCATGATTGATTTAATACATTTCCTATCGTGGCTCAAATACATAATTTAGGTGATATAAATGCACATGCAATTACACACAAAAACGTCAGCCTGTGACATTGCCCAATGCCCCTGGCCCCCTGCGCTCACATTATTATTTATCATTTTTATATCTCTCTGTATTAGGAATATATGAAATCACAGGCATTCTAATTTCTAGGGCTATGACCAGTCCATTGCTGTTGCTGTAGTGCTACTTTTAGAAGTGGGGGGACACGTGCGCGCACATATGCAATAATTATGCATGCAGACCAGGCGTGTGTAGCCTTTATAAACAGTGTTTACATTGCTAAATTGCTTATCGTATCTATAAAAGTAAATGAATGTAAAAAAACATATTTTTGGTCCATATAGCTCTAGTCTAATGCAACGGCAGCAAAGGGCAGTTTAAAAAAGGGCCTGTGCTCAGCAAATGTTTTCTTGATAATTGGCAACAGGAAGGAACCATCAGAAAGAAGGAAGTATGACGGAGCAGCCAGAATGGCACAACACAACAGTACTGTCAATATGGCGGCGGATACAGAGGAGGGCAGCGACTATTTTGTAAGAGAAATTGAGAAAAACGACGGATGTATTTTCAAGGTGAATCAGTGCTACAAAGGAGACGTCGGCTGTGTGGTCTGGGATGCCGCAATCGTCCTCGCAAAATACTTGGAAACGAAAGCGTTTTATGATCCTGCCTCAGGCGTAAACGCATGGGCTGACAAAGACGTTGTGGAGTTGGGAGCTGGAACAGGAGTTGTTGGTCTGATGGCAGCAGCACTGGGGTGAGAATCTCTGCAGTCAGTTTTTTATGGCACTGTCCTGTATGTATGTACGCAAACATTAGCTGTAGCCTCCTGTAAGCACGATGATGAGTTTTCTAAATGATGCAGCCACGTAACTTGCCAGCAAGTAATTCTGGTCGAAAAAGCAATGTGAGTCATACAAGCAGTCTTATGCAAAGGTACTTTGGCACTTTTTTAAATGTAATCTAGATAGCTTGTTATTTAAACGGATGGCAAGTTAATTAGTTCCCTGGCACATTTAATTATGTATTATACTCTTTAGACTAATTCTAGATTATTGGTTTATGTATTACTGAGGCACTACACTGTCTGTAGCATTTGATGTACTCAAGTTGCTCTAAAGAGCATCTGCTAAATGCCTAAATTGTTACCACTCAGAGCTCAAGTTACTGTGACAGACCTGGAGGAGTTGCAGAGCCTTCTGAAAGTGAATATCCAAGAAAACAAAGCACTTATCAGCAGTGGTTCCATAACTGCCAAGGTACTGAAATGGTTTGTAACTTACTTAATACTTTCTCCTGTTATATTAGTTGTGGTTAACACTAAAATACATTTCTGGACAGTGTTTAAATAGTGGTTGGGACCAGCGGCCCATTCATCATAATATGGATCGGTGGATCCATATTATTTGCGCTGGCAAATAATATTGATGCGCTGGCATCTTTATGGTAGTTTGGGGGGGGGGTCTGCCTTTATTTATACTAGTGTACAGTAGACTGACAGTGACAGTAAATGGGGAGAGAGAGATAGGGAGTGAGAGCTGCCTAGGTGCCCGGAATGCTACAGAATAAGAATAAGGAAAAAAGGATGGGGCCTACTCCGGCCTAGTATAGACACCAGGGGGATTCGGGCCAACTAACTAAGTTTTAAGTGGTTAACCTAACTCTTAATTTGTATGTTTTTAAAGGGGTGAAGAGATGTCTGAATTCCTTACACATCCACATTATGTTCTAATGGCAGACTGCATCTACTATGAACAGGTATTGTATTTGGGTATCAGGCTGAAAGAAGTAATTACAATAATTACTGTATAATGGCTAATCACTTATTTCCCAATAGTCTGTTGTACCGCTGGTTGAAACATTGAAACACCTAGCTGGAGCAGATACCTGCATCATTTGTTGCTATGAGCAACGGACTGTAGGCGTTAACCCGAAAGTGGAAAGGCGTTTCTTTCAGGTGAGCACTGCACTGTCTTCCGTTAATAACTAATGGTAAACTAATTGTAAGAAGCTGAACTGTCATGCATTATGAAATATCAATGCTCTTTCTCAATGACCAACTGTACTTGTTATGTTTTCAGTTGCTTCAACAGGACTTCACATGTGAGGAGGTTCCTTTGGACAAGCAAGACCCTGATTTTAACAGTGCTGACATTCGTATTCTTCACATCCAGCGCAAAGTTTGAGTTTGTAGCTTGTAAGAACAAGGGTAATGGAGAGGATTGTAATGCTGAATTCACACCAGCAGTATGACACTGGAGTGTTCTGAGAATGCTTGTCACATGGCAACAGGACGCAGAGTCTGCAAAACCGTGGTGTCAAAGTTGAGATAACCTCAACCTGTTGTATGTGTGAAATTATTCAATATTGAACTACATGACATATTTAATGCCTAAAATGTATAAATCATTTATAAACATCCTGCCAGAGACGAGCATCCACCCATCTCGAGTGACGAGTGCACCTCTTAAACCACTTAAAATGGATACAAACTGACTTCTGTGTGGAAGTAGCAAATAAACTAGCAGTAGTAGATAGTGGAGTGGAGACAGTCATTTCTCATCTCTGACAGCTTATTTGTAAATAACCTATTGATTTTAGCCAATAAATAGGTGATTTAGTTGCTGATCTTGATTAATTTCACATACAGCTGCTAGTTTAAAATTTTGTTTTCAAAATATGCTACTTCCATACACTATGTCCTTCCACCTTGGTGTGTGTGTGTGTGTGTGTGTGTATGTATGTGTGATTTTGTATTACAGAATATCAAATGTAACTATTGTGGCCCATGATCCAAATAAATGTATTTTTTTGTTAAAAATCTGTTCTATATTTGGTTATAAGTGTTGCACATTGTTGGTCATGATCATATCCTTATGTATATCGTCTGTCGGGTGGAAACGTCCAAATGTCCAAAACTGTTACTTTTCAGGATTCAAATTTAAAAGCAGCAAAAGTATAGCAGATCTACAAGCTTGTCGATCTACCTTTTATTTGTGTGACACTAGTATGATCAAGTAGGGCATTCATTTAGGAAAAATCACATGTAAAATGTAGATTCTGGGAAATTATGCCTGACATGTGTATACATGCAATATTTATCTCTATCATCTTTTATTAGCACGGACTGATTTGTAAACGAGGACAAACGAGAGAGACCGTAAAAACACTGGTGTCCTGGCTGGGAGAGACCGTGAACACTGGTGTCTTGGGGAGACCATGAACACCAGTGGTGTCCTGGGGCAATGCAGTTGGAGCTTGGCTTTCACATTAGCATGTGTGAAAGACGAGTGCTTACACACCAATGAACTGCAGGGAACAATGAACATTAAACTAACTGATCTGGTCATGTGTACTGTCCTAAAGCTTAATTTATACTTTGTCATGTGACAGTGATCGCTCACCAAACAATTTTTTTGGAGAGCGACACTGTCGCCCAACAAAGTATAAATTAGACTTTATTAATGACTGATGGCATATCATCTCCTGTTTCTGGCCTCACCCACCCACTATCTGGCAGTGGCAAAGCTATTCACACGCAGATCTGCTCATCTTTTTGATGAGCAGAGGCAATTTTCCTTCTGGATCACTAGAGGGCGGTAGTTGTACAAACTCCAAAAAAAGAAAAGTGTGAACATTATTGTTGAACATTATTGTTAAAGCTATCTGTTTGTTTTATGATAATGCTGCTGCAATGGGTCTTTTAAAACATTGTGTATGTAATTAATCTGCCTATAAAAGCCTGTCTAAGTTTGTGAAATTTCAATATTAAATGGGAGGGCACTGATTACTACAGCAAGAATAGCTTAATATTTAAGAACAGAACAAGCAAAGTTAAAGTTTGGCCAAAATCCCAGTTGTTTTAATTAATAGTTTTTTCTATAACTAATTTAGCACATGCCAGTTCTCCTAAATGGTTTTGCACTCCATGGGAGGGGAATTCCACTAAAAGCCCCAGATTAGTTGGAAGATTATGGCCCTTTTTCAAGCATAAACCATGGAGCACGCCCCATACTCCCACAGGCATGCAGGGCCCCCTCACAGTCTTTTATGCTGCTCTCTGTTTACACAGTGGGACTGTATAGGGCAGCCTCCAATGCACTTGCATAAATGGGGAGTCCACTCCAGATTAAAATATTCATGCAAAACTGTGGTAGGAAGTTGAAGGATTAAGACTTCGGGTCCCATTAAACACAAAATAAATCACTATAGAAGAGAGCAACTGCAATCTAATTTGATTGATTGTGTAATAATGACTGGGTTTTCACAGGCTAGTGTGGTAGAATGGGTCTGAGCTAACCTGCTTGGTTGAAACCGGCTTATTGTTGTCAGGAAGAAACCACCTAACTCGATTTTTTTAGGTTTTTGATTATTTCTTTATTTTTCAATGCTATTGTCAATTGAACACCCTTTATGTCTGTGTGTTGGTGTCCTTCCTCGACAAAACACCCTGCTAGCAGGACAACATAGTATAGTCCCAATGTTCTCAGACAGCATGCATCTAAATTATAAGCATTTCACCATGGGCAAGAACATGCTTAGAGAAAGAGATTAAGAGAATAAACCGGCACACTAATTTGCTCCAATGTAATTTAATGATGTTTCGAGCCAAGGCTTTTCATCAGGTCAAACTTTCCAACCAGCACAGCACAGACAAAGCTTGTGTGTTGGTGAGAAGAAGAGAGCGATGTGGATCTGTTTGTGTGTATGTGTTTATATACAGTCAATTATGTGTACATAGTACATACCAGTACATTTAGTGTCTGAAATCCCCTGGTTCATGATATGACCTGGAAGCCCCATCACAACAGGAAAAGGGAGGGAGGAATGTACAGGCATGTAATTACTGTGAGATTAATTGTCATTTGTTTTAAAAGCTATAATTAACTGCAACAGATCATTTTGAGAAAATTGAGCAGGTCTCTTCTGCCTAGTGCAACTGAACTGCTGGAATCAAACTAGTAGTGTTTCCTATTCAATTCTCCTTTGGCCCTGGCCAGGATATGTTTAGCCTGATTAATCTGACACAGCACTGGTATTGAGTCCCTGTCCCCCAGAGGGGTGGGGGGTCGGTGTTGGAGTAGTGGTCACTGGCAGACACTGGACTGTAGCTCCAGTACAACATCAACAATTCATCTTCCTCACCCATGGCTCTGTGGGGGGGGGGGGGGGGGGGGGGGATACAAACCTAATTTCTGTGCTCTCCTGTGTTTTATCCTCTATAAATAAATGCTAAAACCTAATTGAAATGGTGTACTTACAGTCTTCTTATGGTAGGCTAATTAGGCTAGTTCTACAGGGGAATACAATATGTCTAACACAAATGAGGACAGCCACAGTGCAGAGCTCTGTAATGTCTTGCCATCTACATATTACATTTGTCTAGTTATTATAGTAAAATATTCATAACTGAACATGGAGAACATGCTTTGTGTGCCAAGACATAATGGGGCAATTTTCTACCAACAGATGGTGCTGTTATCAGAAAACAACTTGCTTACCTGAGTGGTAACAATACTGTTATCCAAATTCCAATTACAAGTAGCAAGCTGAAAATGCATTTTTTGTTTTAACTGTTAGGCACACTGTTTGATGATCGTTCTTGATGATAATGAGGATCCGCAAACTTCAACAGGCCACAGGCCTTCAACCCAGGTTTGCAGCACCCTTCTATATCAACCCATAAAGCAGGTAGGGGTCAGGGCAGATGGCCTTTTCGGGGAGGGGTCAGAATTATGGACTTCTATGGTTATTCGTCTCAACTGAACTTGGCATGAATTCCGTATTCAAAGTGCTGTTCAAAATTTCCTCTAAATTTAAAACACTAGCCCTTACCCGTTGTGAGATATTTGCCCCCCCTTGTGGCCGTAGGGGATACCGCCCGGTGCGTTTTTAATTATTATTAATTATTATTATTAATTATTAATAATTAATGTGTCAAATCGAAAAAAGGGCTTCGTTAAGACCTCCATATTCATATGGTCAATGCCTGTGTGAAAAGTGGGAGTGATTGGTGCAATGAGGAGATAAGGTGGTGTTTCTGACAGAAAGACAGACAGACAGACATTGTTAGAATTATAGTATGATGATGATGATGCAGTGCAGCACCACCTGAAACAGATGAGTAGAGGAGAGAGCCCGTCATCCACAGTTACATCCAGGCTGTAACTGTGTCTGTCTACCCTGCTGAATCAAAGCCAAGTGTCACAAAGGAGTCTTTGTGTCATCATCATCATGATGCCAGGAGACAGTGTTTCAGAAAAGAAGACTCATTTTCACACCAACTATTAGACGTGGCTCAAGAATAGAAATCAAACTGGGCTGATTATAAAAATCACACTTGTGTGAAGTGAGGGAGGGGCACTCGATCATCATACATCATCACATTCCGTGCTCAGCCAATCAAATCATCACAAATGTAGTACACACAGACGCACAAAGCTGGTTATGTCCTTTTCTGCTTCGTCATAGTCCTTAAGTCCTTAAATTAGGCTTGAAGATGTGACTCTTCTGAGTCACAATTTTCCGCAATTGCCACCCCTGCACTCTTTGCATGACACTGTGAAACTGATCAAATCTCACCTCACAAAAGAAAAACTGGAAGAAAAGTAAAATGGATCAGACGTTCTATTGTAAAGAGAGCATGTGATTAAAGTGCCGTTATTCTGCACTCGCTTGTCGCTTCCCCATCTTGAATAATGAGGCCCAACAACAAAAGCTGATTATTTTCTTCAATGGCACTGAGAGCAGAGGTGGTACAGCAGTGCCAGTGGAGCAAAGCCCGACAGGACAACTAGTTTATAGAATCACGAAGCTGACTCCGACCCCCTGCCACCCTGCAGTGAAATGGGAGGGGGTGCTGTTAAGACAGCTGTGTTTCGGTTGAGAGGAGGACATGAATCCAGTATAGGCCTACTAGGCTACTATATGTGAGATTATTTGTGCGCTCTTACCATCTTTCGGTGCCATTTTAATGCACTGCTGAACACTGGAATTCCTGGTCTAGTGCAGCTTCCTCTAGTCTACTGTGTCAGCCACAATCATAAGCATGTAGTGGACAGATAGACAGCTACATCAGTTAGTGACTCAATCATAACATCATATTATTAGATCTACTACTTAAAGAGCCACAGGGGATGCATTGCTGAATGCGTGTGATAGCTCTGTCCCTGTCGGCACAATAATGTTGGATTTATCATTATTACAGTGAGTGGTGGCAAAACTAACTGGGGAAAGTGATGGGATGTAGCCTATGTACTGTGTGTGTGTGTGTGTGTGTGTGTGTGTGTGTGTGTGTGTGTGTGTGTGTGTGTGTGTGTGTGTGTGTGTGTGTGTGTGTGTGTGTGTGTGTGTGTGTGTGTGTGTGTGTGTGTGTGTGTGTGTGTGTGTGTGTGTGTGTGTGTGTGTGTGTGTGTGTGTGTGTGTGTGTGTGTGTGTGTGTGTGTGTGTGTGTGTGTGTGTGTCGTTTCCCTGAGTCATCACCTCTCAATAGCCCCAGGCCTGGGTTGTTTGTGAGCAGCCAGTGCCTGACTGTATGCATCTGATATTCCTCCAGGCCTGGTAGTTGTCTGATGTGGGTGCACTGGCACTGGCACTGAAAACACTGTAATTATAGGGAGCTTGTCAGATAATGCACAGATGTAGTCAGTCATGGAGTGTGACAGACAGTGCAGTCGGAAGCTTTACTCTGCCTGAAGGAAGCCTCTCTCTTTGAGTTGGCCTTGCTGGGTATCCATCATCCTGTCACTGATAAATGTCAATCTGTGAAAATGGTTGCATAACTGGAAGAATATGAACAAGGGTGAACACTAGTCTGACTTATACTTTGTCATACAATGTAGCATAAATTAGGCACACGTCATGCATCGCACCTGCCTATTCTATATTATCTTGACATTAAATATATATTGTTCAGTGCTGATAGGAAGGTCGATATGTGGTTATTATTTTTGAATAGGTTTGGGCATTGTGAATAGAGTTGGGAGTTCTAAACTAAGTCCTGATTAAACCATGCACAAATATAAAGCAAAGCAAATAAACGTCCACCTGACCTCCTCCGGGGGTGTAAACTTCATGAAATAAGTTCAGGAATCCACACGCTGTACAGATTGTGTTAACCACACAAACCCTAGCGTGACAGCGTCCCTATTTTTGGGCAATCATTTGGCCCAAAATAGCTGATCAGATCTACCGTACAAGCTCAAAAGTCAAAACATGCCACAATGTTATGCGTTGTGAGGTTGCAGATCAGTTCTTTTCTGAAAAGAGATTTGGTGTAGAGAAAAATGTATAGAGCACTGGGGGACCCTGGTCAACTACATAAGTAGGATGGTATACATGGTTAACATTTCTATGAACTGGAACCTGCGCCTCTGGCAGTTACACTGAAGCACCATTTTATATTAATTTACATCAACACACTGGGTTGTGGAAAAGTCTGAAGAGTTCTGTTCTACAGATGTATTTCAAAACCTTTAACTACAGCAGATTCTTTTTGTTTTTCTTTTAATTAAAGACCAAAGTATGAGCCGTAGCATTATCGTGTACAGTGTCTGAACTCAAACTGCAAATATGTCTCAAACCATGACTGTGATTAGCAATGATCCACCATGGCTCCCTGTCTTCTACAGCTGGTCAAACACCACACGCACTCGCGCACGCACGCACACACACACACACACACACACACACACACACACACACACACACACACACACACACACACACACACACACACACACACACACAAGACACACACACACACACACACACACACACACACACACACACACACACACGACACACACAGCTGTGGTAGATATGCTGCAAGTCCCAAAAGGAACCACATGAGGACAAACTTTCAGCTAATGAACAGACTTTCACTTAATGAAATAGAAGACCCAGGTTTCCATTGAATTGATTGCTACATAACTGCCCATTGAATGGGAAGAAAACATGACTGTAGACAGGCCAATGCACAGTCATTTTAAATAATTCTCCAATAACCCTGTGTGAATAATGGGCAATTTTGTATCCAGCTTTTAGTGTACCTACACAAACATTAAATTCCCATTGACAATGAATGGAGAATTTTACATCATAGTGTCAGATCAAATAGACATATAGTGTCCATTTTACGCCATGATGATGTACGATGATAAGAGCGCCCCTCACTTCACACGGGTGTAATCTTTAGTCTGCTTTTGGATAGTTTGGATATTTCAACTACATTTCCAATACATGTTTTATATATTCAATGAAACTTTCCTTGGTTTAGAGAGTAACCTTGGGCTGCAGATATGAATGGAATGTAACTTGGATTGATGCCCAGAATGCACCTATATCTCCTTCAGTTGGTCACACCCATATCACTGCAAATCTGACCAACTTTTGAAATCAGACCAATTTTTTATTACACTAAATACCTAAACCTGAACTAAATGGAAACTCTACAGTCAGTAAAGCCAATATATAGGCTACGGTAGAATGGACTGTATTTGTGTAAGTCTGCCCAATTATACAAGGCAACTGAGAACTTGGATGTGCCACAGATACAAGTCTTAAGACTTCCTCAGCAGGAAACCTAAAATTAACTTTCAACCACTTCCTGAACCTACTTTTAACTGAGCTCTGTGTGTGTTCATTATTAACTGTATACCATTCAATTAAGGTTCCTGGCTGAGAGTAAGAATTACTAGAGAGACTTTATCCTCACCAAAGAGAGTAGGCCTAATGGTTGTTTTTTTACTGTCCTTGATGAAGCAGTCACTGAATGGAGCTTTGTGGAAATGTGTATGAAAATAATCAACCTTAATAATAGCGTGCTTGTATGTGTGTTTGTGTGCACATGTAGCACAAACCACACTGATTATCCCCATGGGTGTGGCTTTTAAACTGTAGACCAAGCTTGGCACATCATTGGACTATATCCACAGCTGCACACAGTTTAACCAAACCGTTACATTTAAAGGTTTGAGGCAGGTGATAGTTAAGACAGTTCTAGTAAGAACCAAAAACCTCAGCACTAAAAAAAACTGACCACATAAGGCTTGGTTATAGGCTTAAGGCTAAGCTTGGAGACATGTCATGAGTCCAGCTGTTATACCACTCATCATGGACATTCCGCTCCTGTTAAACATTGGCTAAAGGAATTTAAGGAGTACAAAGAGGTCACCAAAGTAAAGGGAAAGAGATATTTAGATCACAGTTGCATATGCTGACAAATATGTACAGTCCTTCATTTTCTTCCTCTTTCCATGTAGAATAGAGGAAATCCACAACTGGAAACTCTTGCGACAGAGCAAGCGACCTCAGTGATACCAAAACCATCACGCCACTGGCTGAGCTCCCATTAGGCCGTTGCCATAGTACCTGCCCCAACAAACATCATCATACATAATCTAGAGGCACACCAGTGGAAGGGTGTGGGCTCGGAGACATGTGCACATACATGCACTTTGCCTTACGCATAATAGAGGAACTGGACTTCTGCTTTTGATACTGCCGGTTTCATTGGTGACGTGCATGTGATTGAGTACCACCAGCAACCTGTAAATATGCCATAGAAATATTAGCACTGATCTGCAGCAAATGCAGTGACACTTGGCCCCAATTTCGCAATAGCTGACAAATATCAGACTGTCTAACACTGTTTAAACGAGATTAATGATCAATTATAGACATGTCACATGAAACATCTAGTGCTGGGGATTTATACAAAGGAAATATCCACCTCTCTATATCATCATGCCCATTGGTGACCTCTAAGGAATGTTCAGGAATTCCAACTAAACCCAGGGGGGGGGGGGGGGTCCGTGGACAGAAGGGGCAGGAGGTCTGACTTTACAGAAAAAAGGTCATAAAACAAGCTTACAGTCTCTATACGCACCCAGGGGTCACTGGTGTCAGCCATAAATGCTGTGAAGATCATGTGGTTGTAATGAAGAGGGGGAAACCACAGTGGCCATTACAGCCCAATTAAACTGCCATCAATGTCTAATGGTGGCTCTTGACCAACTTGCAGAAAGCATGTGTTCACGTACCCTGGCCCAAGTTCATTTACTAGTGCAAATGAGAGAAATAAACGTTGTGTGTGTGTGTTTGGATTGGTAAAGAGATCAGCATGTAGGCAATTCCTCTTCAGTCAAGATTTTAAATCAGTGTATCATGTGGGATGTGTGTGTGTCATACATCTTATGTGTCTATTATGTCACCTGACCTGTCTGACGGAAACCTCTGTAGTGCTAAAGCAAACATCCTGGGGCCTCTGCAGCAGCTTGCTAAGCACCAGCTTTTCCACAAAGTGCATGACACCGTGATCATGAAGCTAAATGTCTGTAGATGTGGACACATACTCACTGATAATGGTTTGTCTTTGGATAACCCATATCTTCTATGCACAACATAAATTCAATTCTTCTCATGCATCTGAAAGCAATCAAGCACAATCTCTGTGCCATTTTGAATAGTTTACATTGTGCCAGTTTGTGTGAATGTGTAAAATGTTACAAAGGACACAGTGTCCTTAAGTACAGTCTGAAAGGAAATATTCTCAGAAAGCTGCAGAATAAAACTAATCTTCTGTTTCCCAAAACACCAGTGTCTGCCCACATCCATCACCATCAATCCTGACTTTGTCAGGACTGCGAACACTCCTTTACTGTTCTTATTCAGCTTTAATGAGAACTAAAGCATTTTATCCACTGTGGTGTGTGTCAAATACATTTACAAGGTAATTGTAGTGTTCAGGGTCAATTTGAAAAAGTATCATTATCAAGAATATTTAAAATTACTTATTTTGATCCTTTATAAATCCATATGTTGCTATTGCTGCTAGGCTATAGTATATTTACATGGTACAGTATCTGCACATACGTTTGGTAATACCTTATTTGCACATTTATATACGTATACATTCCTCTTTTGTTAGGCTAATGTTTACTGCTGCACTCTTCACGAGGCTTCTTATCTTGGTTTGTATCATTATATTGCACAGCATTTTTTGCTGCTTGTATCTGCAGTAGTGACCTTGATTCTCTTTTGGAAAAAAAATTGTCATTTAGTTACTTCTCAGCAACAATAAAGGGATTTGGAATGTAGGGTGCTTATTTATTACACTTATTTATTATACGTTCTACTTTTTAGCTTAGATTCTGCTGTGTTCCTCACAAAAGGTTTAATCTATTCTACAGTATTTTAAACTAGGGATCAATACAACTAGGGATTGGTAACCTCAGCTTAAGTAGGGCTACTATTTTTTTGAATGTTGATCGACCCCTGCCTTTCACCTGAATATAGTTTTAGGACATTAGAACGGCTCTTAAAGAACTTAATTACTCATACTCATTGTACACATTACATTTCATGGAATATATTACATAATTTACGGTTTGCATTAAACCTGTTAATCATTTACAATACATAATTTACTTTAACTTCTCAATAGCAGCTCTGTTGATAGCCAGTTTGTATAGACACCATCAGCATAATCCTTCATGAGAAAAAAAAAAAAGCAAATTGGGGGTGATTTTGCTGCCAGTTGCAAACAAAAACATTGACAGGAAGTAACAGCTGACAACTCAGCATCAACTAAACACACCCAAGAGCATACAACATTTGTTAACAGCTGTATATCTCAGAATTGGTGTAGCAGCCCCCTGCCCGAGAAATCATGTGGCTCTGTTGTTCCAAAAAGTCCAGCAGTTGCACTTCCTGTTTTGGACAATTTTCCCCATTCACTGGCAAGGCAGCAGTGCCAGCGAGACCAGAAACTCCTTTCGAGCGCCTACATAAACCCTTTATCAAATGTCAGCAAAACATAACTATAAAGCATGTGACTAACAAAGAACTAGGACAACCTCTACTTTGATTCGTAATCATTCTATGCAACACTTCCCAGAATTGTCCTTTTGGCCAAATTTGAACAGTTCTTTTGTGTTGTAGGCTATATAAAATGTCTGTCAATGTTAAAAGGTTCGTATTAGAATAAATAAAACAGATTTTAAATCACTTTTTTTTAATAAGACATTACAATGACATTGTTCTGTACATGGTTCCCCAGTCAAAATAGTATGGAGATGCACCACAGGGTGTCTTCAACATCTCACTGGTAAGTGGCTCCTTCTGACTGTGACAGATGGACTCTGATGTAGGGTTACTGTACTTCTGTACTCATGCTACAGATAATATGCCATCATATAGTGCCCCAATGCTGAGACGTATCAATTGTGGTAGCAGGTTGAGAGAGCTCCCGAGCTGAATGACATTCCTTTGGAAAGACTGAGTCAACTTGACTACATGACTATCGATGTTACCCATAACTAATAATCCTGACAAGCATATTAAAGTTACTGGAGGCCTATTTGTTGAATATTCAGTACAATTAGGTTATCAAGACATGACACAAAAATGGTCAATTAACTATGTAGCCCACATAAGGGGAATCACCTCCGCTAAGGGTTTTCCAGGGGTGGGTAACAAAACATTCGTCAGTCATTTCCGCTCTTATGTCCAGGCAGAATGTTGACAATGCAATGGTGCAAACTGTCCTCGTTTCTTGCATGTGTGATAATACCGTCAAGAAGAAATACTTTGCATCACAGTATTGTATTAAAACATGTTTTCTAGTCCCTCAAAGTTGGCTACTTGTCATTACAGATCTCTCCATGGAAAAAGAAAAAAGAACAGGCCCATGTTTTAAGAGCAACCCCAACAATCTATGGGGAGAGGGAGCTTTAGTTCAAGGTGAAAAGATAAAAACTCCAGCTTTGTTAGAAAAAAATATATAAAATAGGATAAAGAATAGGCAAAGGTGGTGATCTGTGGCTTTAACATTTAGACCAATTAATTTTAATATCCATCAAGCAAGCCCCAAAATAATGAATGCGATATAGGTTAGGCCTGCTACAGAGTACAAGCAAACTTTAAGCCAGGAAGGAAACCCAGTTAAATTAGTCATGGGGTAAACATAGTATTAAAAATAAATGGAAGATAATCAACGTTTTCTTTACCATAATCATTTGAGAAGTTATTCGTTACTTGCAACTTTATTGTAGTTTTGACCTAAAACAGTCATCACTCAATCATTAAGATTTGTAATTTGAGGTTAGCCATGTTAACCCCTCATATAGTCCATCGCCTGTAGTTGCACAGGAAGGCTGAACATACCAATTCCTATCTCTGATGCGGGTCAATCCGAGTTTCTCTTGGATTTCATGTGGCTTCATGGCATCTGGAAGGTCTTGCTTATTGGCGAAAATCAAGATGATGGCATCCCTCATTTCTCGGTCATTAATGATGCGGTGAAGTTCCTGCCTTGCCTCATCGATGCGATCTCTGTCCGCGCAATCCACAACGAAAATTAACCCTTGAGTGCCGGTGTAGTAGTGTCGCCACAGAGGACGGATCTTATCTTGGCCGCCTACATCCCAGACGTTGAACTTGACATTTTTGTAGGTGACAGTCTCGACGTTGAAACCAACTGTGGGAATAGTAGTGACCGACTGTCCGAGTTTCAGTTTGTACAGAATTGTTGTCTTGCCAGCAGCATCAAGTCCAAGCATCAATATTCTCATCTCCTTGTTGCCAAATATTTTCGAGAGCATTTTCCCCATGTTGAACGCTGTACATAAATATTCTGTTCTAATGAGAGAAAGAAGTGTCAGACACTAAACTAATAATTTTCTTCACTTGAACGTTACCGTTTAAATGTTACAAGTTTAGTTGCAAGGGCATGACTGTCAGCCAAAACAACAATACACGTCAATATTTGGTATAGCTCGATAATACTCTCAAGTCTTGTGCTACAGGAGTTTGGGGCATTTAAGTTCACAAAAGCACCACAGCGCCTATATGGAACATGGCACAATCAATATATTTATGAACTTCGTGACAGATGTTGCAGAACGTCCATTGTGTTGCACAGTTCACGTTATAACTGCAGCAGATGACAAAGTTTGGGTGATACAGTCTGCAGGGGGAAGGCGGCGTGTCTGGAGACCGTTCACATCAAGGCCCGGAAAAAGCCTGCGGTCCTTGTGGTGGATTCCTGCTGACTGGCAGCCCTTGTTCTGTTCAGCACCACCGGGGGAGAAAGGAGATTTTTCTGTGGCTATTCCATCAAGCCGTGTAACTTAATCGTTCTGGAGGGAGTGGGGGGGTGCTGCGCTCCAAAACGATCTTTGGTGACTCAGCAACACATTTATTCACTCGCGAAACCACACTCCTTGTCCCCCTGAAAAGAGAGATTTGGGAGGAGTGTCAGACATATCAAGTCGGCTAATGCTAACGATAGCTTCAATGATAGGTAGCAAAAGCTAGCGTTAGCTAGCTTGTTGCCTCCCAATAAGCAAAAAATGGGGCTAGCCAGGCTAACTTAGCCGTTAACTAATCGTTTGCAGATCAATGTGTTGGTTAATTACAAAACGTTTGTCTCGAGGCTATGTCCAGAGAGATATTATTTACAGTTACCTCCAATCTGCCCCCGTCTTCTCTCTCGGTAATTCCACCCAGCTTTTCCGTCTTTTCTCCTTTCAACGGTCGCACTCGCAGCGCTGCTTCACCGGAAAGGTGTGGAGTTGCATCAACCGCCACTTCCTGTCTCGACTCGCCGGAATACCAAGGATTCTTCAGTGACGTCACCCGAAAGCCGAACCCAGAGCCTGGCTCGGAATGGATCCACACATTTAGTTCACCCGCGTCGTATGCTTTACAAAGTTTACAGTCTATGGTAGTATGACCTTAGAGTATATAACTCAATATAATATAATATAATATAATAATAGAACTTGTATTGAACTGCACTTTCCTGTGCCCTTTTAATGCAAACTGTTAATAACGTATTTAATCTATCTATCTATCAATCGATCGATCGATCAATCAAGCTGTGTCGGGGGCCCCGTCAAAAATGACGCATTAAAAAAGTGTGGAGAGGGTGTAGTACTAGTTATAGGAAGGTGTAGTGCCCACAGTTGTTTGTTTTGTGATGTCACTGACCTGTCCTTGGTATTATCAGTGTGGGGCTCTGTCGGTCTGAATTCTGAAGCGAGTTCAATTTGAATTACCGCCGGTAATCTAAGTATTAATCAAATATTATCAATGAAAATAACATACTTTTTGTCATTTTATTAGTTATTGCATGGAACAATGCATGGAACAATGCATGGAATAGCTTTATGTAGGGTGGAAATTCAGTTGTAAATTTTCAATATATTGATTGTGAATAATAAAAATAAATCAAGTGATTTAAGTACATATACAGTATAGAACTGTCAAACATCAGATATATTTTATGTATTGTAATGTACACTCATCATAAAGCCATCTCTGATTAGATAAGTAAAGGGCAATACCACCACCTTGTGGTAGGCTACATACAGCACATAACCATTAATCTATCTTGATTAATTGATTGAAATCTTTATTTCACAGTATGCAGAATGGGTACGAAAGTATAGGTCAATACAAAAACTGTTACTTAAGGATAGAACCAGTACATTTAATGACAAATGTACTTGTCTTGCAGATTCCCAAGTAACTCCTGTTTTCATGGTTTAATAAAAAGCTGGAGAGACATGGGGACTCCTGTTACTGAACATGAACAAACACTCTATACAGCAATGAGTACTATCACAATTTTAAACACTTTTAACACTTATTTTAACCAAAGAAAATCACTTTCACTACCTACTACAATTTTGAGTTATTTGTAGGAGTATTTCCAATGTCCAGTACTTTTACTTCTACTCCACATGTCAGAGGCAAATATTTTACTTTTACTCCATTTCATTTACTTCATTTATTTGAAAAATAAATACTTTTCTACAAATACTTTGTAGATTTTGATTATTATTACAAAACATATAGTTACAACTTTAGCCCAGCCTATATACATTTTGGCCATTTAAAAATAGTCGATCTACAAGCAACGCGCATTGTGTACAGTATTGATACTTGTGAGTACCTTTTCTTCTCTTTTTTGTCAAAATATTTTTATTGTAATTTCAATAAACTCAGCTAAATAATCTCCATCTCTGCTAAAGCCCACAATCAGTTATTGGGAGGGTGAAGATAGCCTCAGGTCTGAAATGTGAGTACTTTTTACACCACTGTTGGCAACCACACACTTTTAGGTGTTCACAGTTGACAAGTTGCATTGCTGTTGTTGGCCCAAAATAGGCAGCTCAAGAAAGTTTGTGGATAAAAGCAAGTGTTGCCATTTTCTGAATGGTTCAATAGTCTGAATCATTGTTATGTGTCTGTATTTAATATCAGAAAAGGTCAAAGTCACCCATGAGGGCTGTTGCGCCATTAAATGTATGCCTTTCCCTGTATTAACATCATGTTCCATGTTCAGCTTCAGACTGTCTTGTTCCAGATAGGCTAGGTCAGGGAAACTTATTTTACAGTCCACAGATATCTTCATTTGGATATGGGTGCTTTCTCCTGTCTTTCCTGCTGCCTGTGCATGGCAGATGAGTGGTAGAGTTGAGCTACATCGAGTCTTTGCCCTGAAATTCAGGGACGAGCTGGAGCAGCCAGACTTCAATTTCCTCAGAGTCCTGTGGTAAGGGATCTTGTGCAGCTCAATATCTTTCATATGGTAATTGTGTTCCAACTCCAGACTGTGAAGCTGTTCCCTGTGCTGTTGGATCTGGTACCTGTTTAGTCCATGCATTGTGTGACAACCTCCGATATCTGCATTGACTCCCACCTCCCAGATGGGAACATTATAGATTAGTTGAATGATCAGTTGCCACTCAGTAGAAGAATTCTAAAGCTCAAACAAAATAAATCGATTTTCTCAACAGTATAATCCATAATACAACCATACCCTATTTCATTTTTTGACAAATACAAATTCCATACAAATAATCTATGTCAAATCACACATTTCAAATATAATCCCTCTCAAATGTCTGAGATGTTGCATATCATGACTATTGACAATTTAGACTCACCAGAGAATGAATTGTGCATTCGATGTTAATGCTCACTCTCTTCAAGGTTGGGGCATACTGGTCCTGCAAAGAATGTCCAAAGTAAAAAGAGAGGTCTCTTGCACGGTGGGAGTCTCTGTCTCTCTCAACATGTTATCCAATGCCATGAACCTATTTGGGCAGTCGTGGATCCATTAACATTAATAATCTTTATTTACTGCCATGGTCAAACAATGTAATCTTTGTTCATTACAGGCTGGTGATTTATGGTGCTGAAATGCAAAAGGGATACAATGATGGTACATTATTATGTCTATCAGGGCTTTGCAGGAGACTCTGGCCATACGAGTTAGACCTTGTTGTATGTTGAGAAAAGAAGTGAGTGTGACAATGACAGACTTTTGCCTATCAAATATTTACAGCTGAGTTCAGATGACTGAAATCGCTGTATAGAAGACACTGTGTAAGTGGCCAATCATTAATGTTTCACAAACCAGGTTTATTCACTTTGCCTCCTTAAACTGTTTCTTTAATTATAGAAACCAACTAATCGAGCCAACATTAGTGTCCGCTTCACAAAGACAATTTGGAAATGCAATATTAACTGGTGGAGACTTGTGCCCCTCCCGGCCAGTAGTTCTGGAGTAGTTCCAACGGATTGTGTGGCCCTGGTTTTGCCCTAGTGGGACTGATTGAGGGTAGCTACTGGGACGTAATTCGGGACTTGATCACCCTGGCTGGGTCACCTGAGTGAGGGGTAGCCTATAATGTTGGTAGACCCGAAACCCTGTTGACCTCAGGATACATCACTGAGGATACGTCCCAGGTGCATCCATTCTATGTATTTTTTACTTATAGTTCTTCTATTTATAGTGACTCATAGAAATAGACTATGTGACTACCAGGTATAGACTGGTGACCACCGGAGAGACGGGTGACAGCCGGAATGTAGACGGCACCCGGGTGAGCAGTATGGGTTAGTGCCCCAGCCTGTGTCCTCCGTGAGGAGGAAGCCCAACAAACCCTCGTGAAGCCTTTAGGAGGGCCATTCAAGCCGCAAGTGGAGCCCGGAGCACCACCTTCTCGCTCGGGTGGAGTCTGCGGAACCATTGCCCAAACAAACAAACAGACAGGGGTGACTCTACCTGGCGGGAACATTATCGACAACTAGTAGTACTAACTTAAGACGCCCCTGAGGGCGCTGAAACAACAGGTCTGGGAATGCCCATATATGGACCTTTTTTTGGTGACATTTTACTCTGGTAAAATGTGTGCTATTAAGGCCAGGCGGGGTTCGGGGTTAGGGCTTTAATTTTCGGGCCTTGTGAGAACTCACCCGGCTAACGGCCTAGCTTCCGGGCGCGGCTGCGCTAATAACTTTGAGGTGGGCCTGTGTCTAGAGTTTGAATGGATATGGATAGGTATCACTATCAGTCAAAAGGGAGACATCGAAGAGGTACTGTATAGGATCCCACTGAGCAATAGCCGGCTATTAGACGTGCGTCTAAAAATGCGATTAAAAAACGGCTATTAATGAAAGTTTTTTAGATGTCTATTCTTAGATTAGACGTTGATTAGCGGTTCTTTAAACGTCTATATAGACGTCTATATATAGACGCTAATCAACATCTAATCTAAGAATAGACGTCTAAAAAACTTTTTAGCCATTTTAGACGGCCCTTTAGACAAATATTAGACATCTATTAGACCAAAAAATGCTCAGTGGGATGGGTGGGGAAGGATTCAACATATGGAGTCAGAACAGGTCAGCTCCAAGAAAGTTCCAGCTGGAGATCTACGGGTCTTCTCCATGTATGGCTATCCAGGGTTTGATGAGGTCATATATCTTCATATGGAGACGGCCATATCACGAGGCGGCCATAATCTGCGAGACTGCAAACTTTTGCAGGTTTTCATAGTAATCTGCAAGACTGCGACCCAGGCCCGGCGCCACGAGGGGGCAAAGGGGGTTTTTGCCCCCCTAAATCAACCTCTTTGCCCCCTTAGATCAAATAGTTACAGACAAAACAATGGTACATTTCCGAAGGAAGCCAACGAAATCGTGCGCCTCTGCCCTCTATAGATATGCAAATGTGGCGCATTGTCTTCATGTCCAATACCTGCCCCCGATTGCCCCCTCTGTCATTTCATCCTGGCGCCGGGCCTGCTGCGACCTACAGTAGTTGTAGGCTATAACATAATAACAAATTGTGTACAGTGCAATGGACCCCAAAAACTGAAAGTATTTCTTACAATTACAACATAGGCCTATAGGACGTCCAGGTTCCTAAATGTCAACATTTTCAACTGTTCATTCATATCATTCTTCAGACATCAGTTCGATTCGATCGATAGCGGTGACGTACGGCCACGCCCACCCCTATGCTGTTTTCAAAATGTGTGTTGTCTGTCTTGCGTCACGTGACCCGGGGGTGGGTGACGTAAGACAGACAACACGCAAGACCCCCTACATACCTACCCCCCGCCCCGCGCATCCAGTGTTGCCAACTTAGCGGATTTGTCGCCATATTTAGCTTCTTTCCAGACCCCCCTAGCGACTTAATTAGTGAAAAGCTTCTGGCGAGAAATTTAGCTACTTTTTCTGGTGAATTGGGGATAAATCGTGTTGACAGTCGCCAGAGATAAAAACCCTCATTTTTATTAATTTTCCTTCTCAGCCTAAAAAAAAAGAAAAAAAAACTCGGCGCGTCTGGCTCAGTGGTTTCCTCGTCTCGGCTCGGTTATGTGCACATAACCGAGCCGAGTCGAGGAAGCCACTGAGCTCTGCTGTGACAGCAGAGTAATCTAGTAAGAGAGAGTAATGACACTCCCGTAGTCCCGTTGACTCACATTGTAACAATGGAATGAATGCGATCATCATCATCATGGTGTGCTTACACCCAGAGCAAGAAAGGAGGAAGCAAAGCACTGGCAGTGGCAGCTCACTTTAGTCTGCTAGTAAAAATAAAATACACACGCAAATGCATAAAGTATTAACCTTCTAACTCCTGTATGGATCAGAACAAAATAGCGTTCTAAACGTTAGTTGAATTGAGGTATGTTTTTTTTTAATTACAATGCGTTTAAACGAGCAGCAAATTTTCCGAGTTCAGACAGCACAGAGGGCTCTGACTGAAACTAAACTAACGCTGTCGCTGGCGTGTCGAAAAACCCCTACACATTAACCACGCCCCACTGCCCCAGCGACGGATCCATGAATCAGTTAATTATAATATTCTGAAAAATAAAAGTTTCAGTGGTTTTTTTTCCAAAGTGGTCTCGGGGGAGGGGCCAGACAAAGTATGGTCCAATACAATTAAATTCCTGTTAACAAAATACAAATTTTGTTTTGATGTCAGTTTGATGTGAAGTTTCATGGTGATATCCAACTTTGTCACGTCACGTATCAGCAAGAGATGATACAAAGTGCACATAAATGACAAATGTTTTTCTGGGCTGGCTACATATTTTCGTTGCTAGGGTCGTCTAAAAGTCGCTAGGGACGCTAAAAAGTCGCTAGGGGCGGCGCGCGCTACGCGCGCGCGCATATCCCACCTCTAGCTACTTTTAGCTACTTTTCGAGGAGCCACTAGCTATTTCCGTTACTGGGGAGTTGGCAACACTGCGCGCATCGTGTGTGTGGGAGGCTGGGAGCACGTGCGGCCAAAGGTTGTACTGGTAGTGTCCTAAAACACAACAAACCTTTTGTTTCCACACAAGCAATGTGCAGTCAGCTGCTCAATGTACTGGTCAACTCATTAATGTAGGAGGCCCAGGCAGGTAACGCAGGTTAATGATAAAATGCGTTAGTTTTGACTTAGGACGTATACCTGTTACTGTTAGTATAGCCCTTTAAGATTACTGTGTTTTGACCGCTTTTAAAGCGACAGTACTGTATCACGACCGACACGTTTGTTATCATGGCGGAATGGAAGCGGTCCATCTCAAATCCCTCCTCGGTCTCTGAAAACATGACATCCCTCGCTCGAGCTCTGTCCCATCCGAAGTTGAACCACATCGAGTCGGAGTCTCAGTTCACCAGTTCCAGTTCGCAGACGAACCTATATCGTGGAAATGTTTCAGCCCGAAGAAGAAACTTGTCGAGCTCCACTAATCTGAATGACTCAATAGTGTCTGGCTTCTCGAATGACTCCGTAGAGTCCATCTCTCCTTGTGCTGAGGCGCGAGTCCTGGTCATCAACACCGGAGGGACTATTGGAATGACCCTTCGTGATAACGGTAGCGTTATTTATTATTTATTTTTTTGGTTCCTTGGTTTGTTGCTGACGAATGTGAGATCATGACACGAACATCAGACAGGGCAGAAATATGCTATCTAGTATCTATGCATGTGTTTATATTAGGAAATTCTTTACGATTTTACGACTTCTACTACGATATTGGTCTTTGGGGGACGCCTTAATATTTAATAATGGAATTAAAGGTGCCGTATATTTGGTTATTGTCTCAGGAACAACTGAACAGGCACATTTTGCACAACAATGCCACATTAACTAGCCAGCCACCTTATTTTGTACACTATATCTTCTGACTCTGGCTCAGAAGTTACTTTACAGTACACAGTTTAAGCCTATAGTCGCCTACTATGCAGGCATTTTGGCAGGACAGGACACCAGCCTTCATTTGGGGGTCTTGTCCAATTCTATGGATGCTATCTGGTTTTGGAATAGTGTACACTGCACCTGTCCTAGACTCTAGGTCCTACCTAGACTCTATGACAGGTGCACCGTGCATTCTGTGATCCATCAGCAACTGTGAGAGGACAAAAAAGTTATCCAACATGGATATTTAAAGTAATCATCATGACGACATTGCATGGCAACATAACATCATAGAAGCAATTCTCTCTCTACCCCTCTTTCTCCCCCCCCCCCCCCCCCCCTCAATGTGTAACTAACTAGGAGGTCACAGGTGAGAGATTAGATTGTGCAACATCTTGAGCAAAATGTGGTTCACTAATCACTACACACAATGTTAAAAACATTTCCATTACAGGACTCCCCAAGGTCACTCACCATTCTTTCACAATTGCACTGAACGAGTTAACGTTTGACATGAGTCTGAAGTTGTCAAGTTTATAATATAAAATATTACTGACATGCCATGTACACTTCACATAACATACGGTAACCCCATGCAATAGCCCTATGCAGAACTTACTGTAACATCCCATGGTTGTTTACTTATCTGTACTGTGAGTCCACCATTAATTGTCATTTTGCACTTGAGTAAAGGGGATAAGGGAGGTTTAAAATGTTGTAGGTGCGAACTAAGTGAAATTATGTTAATTGATCAAGCCTTTGGTGAAATATAGGAAATCAGATTGCAGGTAGCCTAGTGGCAATGTTGTTGCATTCCTAGTCAATATTAATGGGCTATCTTCTGATGATTGAAAAAGTTTATATTGAATTGTCTTGAATTTTCATGTGTAACTATTAAAGGTCAAAGATTGTGCTTGCAGAAACGTGATCTTTGTGGATCCTAAATTTAGAAAGTCCAGGTGACGTCTATTCCAGGACCAGGCCTAGCCCTAGAACGGCTCTTGTTGTTACACACAGTATGTACAGTATGTGAAATACTGTACATACTGTATGTAACAACAAGAGCCGTTCTAGGGCTAGACCAGGCCCAGCACTCAAATGTCTCCCAGCTGCCACATCTCATGTCTCATTCATGCTTCAAGTCATGAAGAGTTTCCCCATGGCTCATATTCAGAGTTAAGAAGACTTGGCAGTAATGTTTGTGCCTTGAGTTCATTCATTGCGTACAAGTTTGTTGTGCTTGGGCTAATGGTATGCTGTGCAGAAGGAAGTGGAACACTGAATGAAAACAGTATCATTCATCTGATTCGATTAGATTGCACTTTATTCATCCCACAGGAAGAAATTAAGTTGTTACAGCAGCCAAGATACATAAAGGTTTATTAGTAAATTGAATGGATGTCTGATTGAGCTACACCATATGCTCAATTTTACCACTAGGGTTCAGTATGAGACTGGTGTGTGGTGGTTAGTTTCAGGGGAATACAATTACCGGTATACTACCAGCAACTGTACTGATGGTACAAAGTCAAAATCACAATGATCCTCTTGTGTTACTGTGACCTACAGTGTTGGCCCCAAAAGCCAATGCTTTTGTGCAGAACCTACGCAAGCTTCCAATCCTCCATGATGAACATTATGCCCAGCAGACATGCTTGTATGATTACTATGACAAACCAGAAAACATCTTGGTCCTTCCGTAAGTAAACCCATTCAATCACCTGACCCCGTCGCCACAGTTTCTACAACCTTTTATTATTTATTTATTCTGCTGTTATCATCTCTTGTATTATTTTCTGCCGTAACTTTTTATTTTATTTTCCACGTCACTGCTGTTATTTCATTTTGTAACTTTTGGTGAAAGCCTTGTAACTCCCCAAATTTGCTTTACAGGAATATTATTTCTTTTCAGTTTCATGTGCTAAACATGATACATGAATTTGTAAATATTCAGTTAGTATGATCACCCAGTGTAACCTCAATAGCAACTGAAAATGGATAAACACATTGAAAATATGTGATTATCTATGTGATAGCAGGGCCACATGGCTTAAGAACCGTTGGGTCTCTCAAGGCCACTTATGTGTTATGTCACGTGATAGCTGCTACAATTACTGTTTGACTGGAAGTAAAATAACAGGAAGTGAGGTCATTACTCATTCCAGGGACAGCCATAACCTTGCGGTCACCAGGATTTCTGCAGTACTACCCGTGGAAATTCTTGTTTCTATTTTCTGCTCAGTGCTCTGATCTGGTCTAGATACTACTATACTATACTATACTGTATTATCCAGTGTCATTTTGCATACACATACAGTACATATATGCAGACCTCTCCATATACGCGAGACCCAGACCGGATCAGAAAACTGCAATGCTTTGGTTGGTACTGAAAACTATACATCTTACACCAAAATAACATCTCACTCAAAATGTGTCAATACTAAAACTGGAGTTATAAGGATAATTTTCATCATGCATGCAATACTGCAGTGGGATACATTTATAATTATGTAAAACATCAGCAATGTAAACGAGACCGCCTAACACATTCCAGTAGCTGTTTTAAACTACTTGACTACCATTAATTTGGCCAGTATTTTGTAAATCAGTTACTAGACAGATAGGCTACCCTTGTTTTTATATTAATTTTGATCTTTCTGAATCTTTTGATCTTTTTGATTAGTAGGCCTAATGTTTGTTCTGAATAAATGGTGTGAACCTGTCAGTGGGATTGGGATTGTCATGATACAAGCCACACTTTATAATCAAAAAGGAAGAGATGAAATAAAACCTTGGTGTTCTTCCCAGAGTGGCAGCACTCTTAACTCCTTGTGTTGCCTTGACAGGAAGCCAACATTCCATGCTGACCACCTATTTCACGGGTCCGTGTAGTACTGGTAGCACACTGTGTGCCTGCACTGTGCCTGAGAGTGTTTTAACGAATGGCTGTGCTTTCCCTGAATTCAAACGTAAAGGGGTTTCTTGGCTAGCAGGGAGGACTGTGACTGTCAACTCTTGACAGTGGGAGGAGGTGACAAGAAGAAGGGATGCAAATCATGCAATAACAGTAGAGCTGCAGGTTGACATGGGACACGTTATGTCCATTCCTTTGCCCTCACTACTGTTGCTGTCAACGAGCTACCGGTAGCTGCTTATCATGGCTGGCACAGGACCAGCCCCAATAGATAACCCTGACATATCTAAACCATTTCCATCAACATTGCTTCTAGGAGCTTGTGAGGAGTTGCAGGTACAGTGGTGACCTCATTTTTCTCCCTAATATGGCCACACGTACACAAAAATGCTGAATTTGTGTTGCAGTGTGGATGGAGATAAACAGGTTTCTCACATTATAAGCATAATTGCAGTGGGAGTTTAACATTTATTGAATATTTCCCGCTGTCATTGCATGTTTAATCCACATAGCACTTGCCTAGGATGTACTGTTACTTTCGAATCGCCTTCTGTATGAACAAAATCACATTTGCATTTTGCACTGAGGCAGTTATTGACTTGTGACTCGTGTCAGACGATGACGGCTGCGTTTTTAGTCTTAAAAAAAACAGAATAATATAAAATCACACTTGTGTGAAGTGAGGGGCGCTCTTATCATCATACATCACATTCCGTGCTCAGTCATGGCCTTCACAGTGTTTTGATACCGATTGGCTCACTCCTGCTCACGGTGTCATATCAGTCAGTAGTCCATGGAAGTGTCCCTTCACTCCAACATCTAGATTAGGATGAAGAGATCCTCAAAAGGGGGAGTGTTGGGTGAGTTATGGTTAACATAAAGGGTCTACACACAAAGCAAGCACACAGCTTGGCTGTTTTGAACGAGACTGCGGTTGAGTAATTGAGCAGGGGCCCTGGGGTCACTGTTGTTGACTGTCCCCAGTTGGTGTGGGGACAGTGTTAAAATGATTTTGCAGTTAGTCCCTCTAATCTCACAGGGGTTTCCCAGGTTCTCTAACCTCGATCCAGCTCTATTTAGCCTTCCTACTTTTTAATTTGGTAAATTGGAAAGTCCTCACTAAATCCCATGTCCTATTTTACAGAATCGGCCACCTTCCGCTATGATCAAGCTTTCACAAAACTAATATTGCTAATGCCACTTAAACTAATATGTTTTACAAGTATCTTTTCACTAACGTAAAGTCTTTGATTTTTGATACTTCAGCATGAACCTATTTAATATTTGTTCTACAAAACTGTCTTGATACCATATTACTACAATTCTGAAACAGTTCAATATGCAAGTTTAATAGGTTTGCTCCTTATACTATGCATCTGCTTAGCCTATTTTGAATACTTCCTTCTAAGGAGGCAATTAGTTTATTGATTTATTGAAAAGCTGTATTCATACGATATTGAGAGGCAAGCCACAGGGCTCTTCCCCCCCATCCTCCAACCTTTATTTCCCCTTTATTTTCATTTCTAGCGGCTATGAGGCATCTTAACGTTGCTATGCTAATGCATACTGCCCTGCTATACCTAAGGCTACATTGTGAATAATTGGTGATTTGAATATTGTTTCTTGTGGCACTTGGGCTTTAGGATTATCAACAACATATGTTCAAGGGTTGCATGTGGACCAAGGGCTAATTAGAAGTGTCTGCAGGCTGATGGTTAGAAAGACAGGGGCTTGCCTGCTTGATTCCCCCTGCTGTTCTATTCAGTCCCATCTCCATTTAAAAAAGCAGACCTATGATAATGGGGGGGGGGGGGGGGGGGGTCTGGTGTGGTGCATCCCGTATCTTTAAAAAGGGAGATTAAAGAATAAAAATCTTTCACAGCTGCTCAGCCTCAGCCAGCACGCTCTAGACGCAGGCGCCATAACCGGGCGACCAACTTAAACTCCACTTAAAAGGGGCATAATTATGTAATACATTTGAACGTAGTATGAACCTCTCCTCTTATAATTGGAACGAAGAGTCAACATGGGTTCTTGCCCCAACCTCAGTTGACCCATCCTTTTATTTACACAGAATGCTATACTGTAGGTCAAAGACTTTGTTCAGACTTTCGGGTAAATCCTAAAACTCAACCGATCTGCACTGGTTGCTGGTGTAACGACTGAACCTCATGGGTGTGAGTAATGCTCTGTGCGACTCGTTGCAAGCTTGTAGATTGACTGTTTTCGTCATACAAAGAAGTAAATCAGGCATTCTAGCCAGGCTTCTGTGTCTTATGTCCGGACTAAGACACATCTTCAGAAAACCGATTTGAAATTTGAATGGTATATAACCACCTAGGAATGTGGCTCAAATCGGAAAAGAAAAAAGAAAAAGAAACTGATTACAGTCTGGATCTGTCAAAAATTTGATTTGGGTTGCCAGTCTGAACATCAGTCAGTCGAAGCAATCCTGAAGCCCACATGAGCCACTTTCTGACCTTTTGGCTTTGCCTGTAAACTATTACTGCACATACTGTACATTCTGTACATTCAACAACAAGTGTATTTATTCCCATTACTGTATTGCACTCTGGCTAGACGCCACTATTAATTTCATTGTCAAAGTATTTGTATACCGTACTATGTGCAGTGACAATAAATAAATCTAATCTAATCGGAATCTAATTTATAATTTGTACAGTGTTGTAGTAGTGGTCCACACAACACTGGCACCTTACTGAGGAACGGGAATATACACTGAAGTTGAAGGGGCGGTATTG
Organism: Protomyctophum parallelum; assembly: GCF_964188405.1. Classification (NCBI taxonomy): domain Eukaryota; kingdom Metazoa; phylum Chordata; class Actinopteri; order Myctophiformes; family Myctophidae; genus Protomyctophum; species Protomyctophum parallelum. The sequence goes on from NC_139718.1 coordinate 12,799,527, forward strand.
TGTCCCTGGACCCTGACATAAGTAAACTATGCCCCTCCCTTCTCCCACCTCTCACATCATTCTCTATCCGTCGGTTTAAACAGGTTTTGGCACCCCGCTGATGAAACAGACACCCAGCTAAATAGACTTTGTCTCGCTTCATAAAGTCTGCTTGCTTTTTAGGATCCCCCCCTTTACTTCCTTATTATCTTCTCTCTATGCTGTTCCTCTAATTTATACATAACCTGGTCCAACTCTATTAATTGAACACAGTCAAGACAAAAGTGATTAACATTTTTTGCTTGTTTGTAATAGGTAATTTGCTTAATGCTGTGTTAATGCATCCGAGAGTAAAATGTCTGCACTTGCTGTGAATGCATCAAATTATTTTTGCATTGTTTGTCCTGTGTGTTTATGGCTTATTCTATTTCTTTGACATTTCACTGGAGGATAAGCCCCTTGAGATGCAGCATCTCGTTTCGATGCAGCATCTCGTCCAGGGTGTCCTCAAGCACAAAACAAGAAAACAATCCAACAACACATCAAACATATCAACAAGGACATAAACATAAATACACCAGTATACTAGTATTCTTCAAATTCTTCAAATTGAAATAAAATTAAATAAGACATGCAAATAATCAAACATGATGCTAAAATCATAAAAGTCTTGGAACTTATATTGAACTTGTTTCTTAATCCAGGCTGCATAAAGACAACAAACGGATTGTGTACTCTATTATGGAGTACTGCCCTTTGCTGGACTCGTGCAACATGACAACAGATGACTGGGGCAGACTTGGCAAGGATATTGAGGTAATCATTGCATTTTACACTCCATAGCTCAACCATTAACATGCCATGCCTTTAGTTAATATATTATAAAGCATGTTGTCACTATATACAGAAACCATTCATATTTCATCAACAGGCAATTTTTCATCCACATTCTTTATTTGGTGTCATTGTGAAATATTCCATAATCCACAATGTGGTGTCTTGTGTGTATGTGTATGTGTGTGTGTGTGTGTGTGTGTGTGTGTGTGTGTGGTATTTGGCATTTGGCTGCAGAAAAACTATGAGAACTATGACGGTTTTGTGATACTCCATGGCACAGACACCATGGCGTACACAGCGTCAGCCCTCTCCTTCATGTGTGAGAACCTGGGCAAGCCAATCATCCTCACTGGCTCACAGGTGAGATCGGCTCTCTTCACAGGGAAGACAAATAAACACATTTCCTCAGATCTATAGTCTTTTATTAAGAGCCTGCTGATAAGAGCCTGTTTTTCAGGTGCCAATCTATGAGATGAGGAACGATGGCAGAGACAACCTGCTGGGGGCGCTGTTGATCGCCGGACAATTTGTCATTCCTGAGGTGAGTGAATTGGGCGGCATCACCTGCGATCATGTTGATATGTGGTGATTATGAGCCTTTGAGATTGGATTTTGGAAATGGAGTGAAAGTGGGAGAGAAAGTTCCTGCTCTTATTTTTTGTTGGTTAATTATTATACAATATTTTGTTGTGGAACAAGGCTTTTTGGAACAATTTGTTCCCGGCTTGAAAGGTATAGCAAGTAGGTGTAACGGGTCAATATTTTGTGCATTGAATGAGATCATTGTCATGTGTCTTTCTGTCTTCAGGTCTGCCTGTATTTCTATAACAAACTGTACAGGGGAAATCGTGTGACTAAGGTGGATGCAGGCAGCTTCAATGCCTTCAATTCTCCTAACCTGGCCCCACTAGCCAACGCCGAAGTGGATATCACAAGTAACCAAGGGGTGGGAATGGGTTCTGTTCTGTTGTGTGCCAACTAAGGTTATAGTTAACTAAAACTAACAAAATAACAAAAACTAGAATTGAAAAGAATAGAAAATAAATAAAAACAAAACTATGAAACTTTAAAAACGAACTAAACTGGAATTGACACCATGGAATCAAAATGAAATAAAAATGAGTGAAAAATTGTAAACCGTAACAACTTTGGCTCCAACTTCATTTTGGTCTCCCTAGAGATGCACACTTGAACTGTTCTCTCCATCTATCCTGCAGTCAACTGGGACACTGTGTGGAGGGCCAACACTACTGCAAAGTTCCATGTGAGCACCGAGCTGAACCGGAACGTGGGTCTGCTCCGGCTCTTCCCTGGGATCACTGCTGCTACTGTGAGTCGGTGTTGCCAGGTCTTGCGAGAGAAACGAGAAACCAGTTTTATGAAAACAAGCCCAAAAGAAGTCACTATAGGCCACATGAGCACTGTAAACCTTTATACTAGGTAATATCATAGTAATATCATGCTATTGATATAATATTGATACTAGGGATGTCCTGATCAAATTTTTTGGCTCCCGATCCGATTCCGATCATTTGAAAATGACGTGATCTGCCCCGATTTCCGATCACCCAATCCGATCGGGACAACCCTGCTTTATACATCAGCTATTAGCTCACAATGTTGTGAGCTTGTACTGTATATAGATCAGATCTGCCATTTTCAAAAAAATATTGAAATAAAATGTGGAAGCCAGGCTCCCTGGCTCAAAACATTTTCAGATGGGAGTTATGCTGCATTCACATGGGATCAGGAAAGACGGCAAACCGGAAGTCATTTTAGTGGACGCAAGCAGGACGGTAAACAGAACAGGACGGTATGGCAGACCGGCAGCCAGAACCGGTGACGGTAACGGCAGACGGCATCAATGTTAAAATATTAAATATTTTTACCGTTCCGTGCCGTCCAGCAGGTAGTGCCATTTGCCGTCTACCACTTGCCTGATCCCATGTGAATGCAGCATTAGGCACAAATACAATTAAATTGTCCATGGCATGAAAATGTTGGACAACAACAGTTTTTTTTGGAAGATCAAGGCCATAATAAGCAACTACACTGCACCCCCTGTCCCCCCACCCGTGAAAAAAACAAACTACCAATATTTACAAGCAATTGCACAGAAAAGGAAGCCCACAGTTTCTTATAATAAGCGCAAATGGCAACACTTTGCCTTCCTGGGCAAAGGGTGATGTAGCATGGCATTAAAGTGATGCTTGACTTCCATGCAACCACAGCAGGCTTATAACTGTAGAGCAGCTGTGGTGTAATGAATAACTTCTGAACTGGATCAACAGCAATGTTCTTCATTCCCTGACGTATTCCAGAAATTGTTTGTTGTCCTTGGCCATGGATTTGTTGTGACACATGGGAAAAAGCTGGTATTTGTTATTTTATTCAGCAACTCTGTTTGATCTATTGCCTCTTGTACAGATCTGCCTGACGTGGCTTTCTAAGTCTGTGTCTAAAGCAGGGAACTGATCCGTTACAGAATGGGGAAGGATATATTTTTATATCCCTTTACTGATTTCCTGAATAAATTAGTAATTCACTTTTTGTTTTAAGATAGATTATTTTGGCTAGACTTTTAAAACTTGAACCAAATGGCAGTTGAAAGGATTAGAAAGAAGCATCTCTCTGATAACTGGACTACAGTCTCAAACGAGGAGGAAAATTGACATGTGCTTGTTTTTTCTGTTCCCTGCCTTAGAATGGAATTTATAAAGGCAACAAGCCACTGCTTTTGTCTGTAAATGTAATATATTACAGTGCTTAAATTGCATAGTACCATTACATTACATATATTCCATTACCTCAAAGTTCTGTTTCAAAGTTGCTTTGCTTTGAAAAATGAGATGCAGGATATGGGGCATGACCAATCACCCACCAAAGACCATGAATAGGCATAGGCTCGGTAACATTTATCTTCCCGGCCCCAAAGATGCTGAAGGGAGGAAGGCTTTACTGTCTCAATCTGTCACTACCCAGGTTGGCCATCAAGATCTAGCTGCCTTTATGAGCATTGGTTTTGATTAGGCACCAGGTACTCCTGTGCCTACTGTCTCTGTTGTGCTTGCTATCTCTTGATATCTGTATTGAAGTATTCTATCCAGGAAGAAGCGTGATGCAAAATTCAAATGGATTTTTTTTTTTACTATTACTTACATCAACCCTCCTCTCTAAACATGAGCAGAAGTTGACTTTGAAATCCCTGCTCTTTCCTGGTGACTGTGATGCATTTTCCTTGCTGCCATTCCAACTGTCCCTGCTCCAGATGCCAGGGCTACTGATGTTGTATAGGGTCTCCCAGTGCCAGTCAACCATTGAGTCAGGGACTTGTTGAATAGATGGCACCAGATGGGGTTTTAGGAGAGAGGCAGGGGTGTGTGGGTTTGTGCGTGTGGGGGTGGGTTTGTGTGGAGGGGTGAGGAGTGTAGATAAAATGGAATACTAATCGCTGACATTTAACCACTTCCACCCTGACGTCCATATTTTGAGATCTACAAGCTCACAATGCATTGCATCTGTGAGCTTGTATTATTTTGCCTTTTTACTAAGGTTTACATGGTAAATTCAAGCCTTTCAGACATGCTTCTAGCTCGGTTAGATGGATGTGGGGTGTTTAGCTGAGGATCATGTGTTTATCTGGGTGCAGGTGAGGGCATTCCTGCAACCGCCCATGGAGGGTGTTGTGCTGGAGACATACGGCAGCGGGAATTGCCCTGACAACCGTGCAGACCTGCTGGAGGAGCTGAAGAAGGCCACAGACCGGAGTGTCATCATCATCAACTGCACCCAGTGTCTGAGAGGGAGTGTGTCAACGTCATACGCCACCGGCAAGGTGAAAACCCTTTTTCAGTAGTAACAGTACTGCAGTCTTGAGATAGGACAAAAAACTAAACATTTATGTTCCATTTCGTAATTTCCATCAGGTTCTGATAGATGCAGGGCTGATTAATGGCTGTGACATGACTCCAGAGGCTGCCCTGTCCAAGCTGTCCTATGTCCTCGCCAAGTCAGAGCTTGACCTAAAGGCCAAAAAGAAGGTGTGTGTGAGCTGTAAGAGAGCATGACATTTAAACGAACTTAAGCAAAGTGAAGCTAAAATGAAAGGTTGAATGCTGTGTGTGTGCGTGTTTCTTTCCAGATGATGGAAAAGAACCTCAGGGGTGAGATGATTGCTGTCCTGGAGGGAGCCAAGCTCTCCCTGAGTGACAGCCGTTTCATTCAGGTCATTGCCAAGTCTCTGAGCATCAGCTGCAAGGAGGTGAGCTGACCAGCGGCTATGAGACACACAAACATACAACACAGTTTTCATCATGTTCTGACGTTTAACTGACAAGGCACCAGGTTGGGCATGTTATTATAGGCGAACATTCTTAGAAAATAGTCCATGGTTTTTGAAAATAGCACATACAACGTGCTGCAAGCTTGTATAGATGGATTTAAAAAAACAGACGAAAAAAAACATGTACACATTTCTTTGAAAATAGGGCTTACGTGGTTAAAAACAAAAATTTCATGTATTCAGTCAGCTAATATCCTGCACGCACTTTGTCTCTATGTAGGAGCTGGAAGCCATCCGAGATGCCCTGACGCCACCCCTGGCGTGTGCCGCTGCCAAAATCGGCGATGTGGAGGCTTTGGAGGCCATCAGGGAAATGGTGAGCAGCCATGTGTGGTTGCGTTTCCACACTTGGATAATCATTAACCGTTGTGTGATTGATTGAAAGAACATGTAAAAAGCTGGTTTGCACTAACAGCGAAGCTGTGTCTGGATGTACATAGGATGTTACATGCAGTGCTTTGGCCTCTCAATCGGTTTGAAAAAATATAGCTTATGCCGTATATGTCTATGTGACCAAACTGGTAATGCAGGCCCATCCATTTCCTGCGAGAGTCACGTGTATGTCTGCTCTGGCCTGTCTAGCCGGAGTACAACCACTGTATGAGAATATATTTATGAGCATATCGTAGCTGTTGGACTGAAACCTTGTATCTCCATATTCAACTTCTTATGTTTTGTCATAAATTAAAAAACACATTGTTTATATTGCACAGATTTCATCCAAATCTCACGCAAATCGGAACACATGATCTCTGTAGTTATGTGGTCAAGACGCACAAATCACACACACACTCCTATCCTCCTGGTGGAGACCTGTGCCCAGGAAGGGCACTTTTTCTAGTTTTGCAATCTAGTGTGTGCATCTTTAAGATTATAGAGAATAATAATTATAGAGAATTATAAAATCATCCAGTGGGGAAGAGGGTTGTGGCAACCAAATTTTATATATATTATGGTGGGCTTTATGTATATGAAACTGGGGGTCCTAGAAATGAAAAAGATTCAGAATCACTGAGCTAGCTACAAGTGTTCTTTGTTGATGCTGTCAGTGCAGGCCATGTCATTGATTGTAGTCAATGGAGGTTGGGCTGATTAAATGAATATACTGCAATTTACCCCCACATCTGTGGTAAGCGTTGACCATAATGATAGCTCCTAGAAGTTGCAGTCAATTTGGACACTTTTCACTCATGAATTTGTGGTCTTTACCATTTGTTGGGCATTAAAAGCATCTCTTTCTCTAGAAGGGTTTAATTCACAAAACAGAATGTACTTGTCAAAAGGTGTGCATTCGTTTTCTGGCCTTTAAAAAGTTAGCATTAGAAAAAGGTGGTGCAATTAGATTTCTTCAGCATGGAAAATCCTGACTACTGTACCCTACTGTATCTCAGCATACCTCTACCTTGACATATTAAGTACTTATAAATCCTATATATCATTGACTGGAGTCTCCCAGGGGTCTATAGGCCCCCTTCTCTTTCCCCCTCTACACCAAATCTATTTCGTTTGTAGAATGGGGACACTATGGTTCATGTGTTTAAATGCCTCCCTGGGGTTAGAGCATAAGTGATATTTAATTTGACGTTCTCTTGTTATTCAGGGCAGTATCCTGAGTCTGGGCGACTATGATGGACGCACCCCTCTACATATCGCTGCTTGTGAGGGTCACCTGAAGGTGGTGCAGTACCTCCTGAGCCACGGGGCCACCGTCTATGCTAAAGATCGTTACGGGGACACACCCCTACGCAACGCTGTCCGCTTTAGGTAACACTGCTCAGTTCATACAATTAATGGATGATGACTTTGTATGTGTGTGTATGCATGTGCGTGCTCGTGTGTGTGCGTGGGATTAATGATATAATTTGTGAAGACTTAAGTGTGGCAGTTAAAATCCCCCTTTGGCCATTAACAGCCATTTTACATACCTTATCCTCATCCCAGTCTTGAATGGAAATATGTTGTTAATAGCGTGTGTGTGTGTGTGTGTGTGGGTGGGGTGGGGTGGGGTGGGGGGGGGGGGGGTGTTAGGTATATTACCGTACATGGTAGGGAATCCGGTTCAGTTCATTGACAGTCACCTCCAAAGAGCGACGGAGTAGACACTGTCAGAAGGGCGTTGAAATGATGAGTGATTTTTAATGGAATTTAGAGGCCAAGCAATAATTATAAGCTAATTAGGCTAATTGTAATGTTTCCAGTCCAGGCGTGGTGTTTATTTTGATCAAAGTTGTGATTATTTTGTGTTGTCTTTCAATGACATTGCTCTAATTGTTTCTCGTGGCCATGTGCTGTCATTTGTGTGTCTGTCATGTTGGAAATGTGTGTGCGCACTGTGTATGGTTGTAGGATGGCTTTTGGCACTACATGTATTTACTTTGAACTTTGTAGATGTAGACTTAAATAGAGAAACTGTAAAATCCTGAGCGTTAATTTGAAGTACAATTTACAATTTAGGCATTTAGCAGACGCTCTTAATCCAGAGCGATTTACATTTAAGCAAGAACAAAAGCATGGGAATACATCACATAAAAGCATTTATCATGAAACATGCGTAAGCTAAGAAAGTAACAGTGGAATATCTATATAAGTAATAAGTAATATGTAATAAGTAATAAGTAATAAGAATTAGATGTAATGTAGTTTATTTAAAAAAAAAATACGGGTGGCAGCTACCAATTCGATCGGATCAAAACATGGATTAAAGAATATAAACCCTGGAAAACATAGGCTACGGTTCTGGCAGGCTAGACGATTAATTCAATCCTCCGGTTACTACGGTTCTAACACGGCTTCGTGTTAAGAACTGTATTTGCCTGAACTGTGCACACGCCACTGTATTACTTTGGACTACTCAACTGAGCTTGCTCCTCTTCCTTTCTTCAAATTACCTATTACACGCACGCACGCACGCGCGTGCACACACACACACAGTAAAAAAAATGAATACATTATCACTGAGGATTTTACTGCGTAGAAACTACACCTGCAGATACACACACCTCGCCTACCATGCCATTGCCATACCCATCTTCGTTTACGTCATTTGGCTGTGAAATGATTGTTTTTTAGAACAGGAAATCAGAAAGACTCTTAAGTCAACAGCATATGTGACTCCTTTTGGTGACATTCACATTCCACACGCCACTACAACGTGGTAGGTGCCCATATAAGGAAGGACAGGTTAGAGGTTGGAGAACAAAAGAGAGGTGTGTCCTCTGAACCAGTCTTACCACCCAGCTCCCAGTTTCTCACAGATAGTAGATACTGGTTTGCTGACACTTCACAGGAAGTATATTTTTAAGTCCCAATTATTGTATCTGTGTTTTACATCTTACAGCCCATGGCTAACTCACTCCTGTAAACAATTACAGCTTGAAGCTACAGTCATGAGTAACGTGCCTGACATGTTGAGCTCTACATTGATTTTAAAAACGTATAAATAAAAAATCTTTGCCCTCTTCTTCCATGGAGCTGCTGAAGTCACTGTGGGTGCGTTTGGAATTACGCTCTGAGAATATGCTCTGATTTCAGAATGCTCTGGTGTTGACGTCAGAGTAGATACTCAGGAACTAATGCTGCCATTTTAATCTTTTAAATTAACGTTAATTCATCCCATGAATAAATATTATTATTAAATGTTTTATTATTAAATATGCTTGTTGAATACTGTCTGGAGTACCAACAAGTTGCAAACATGTTGGATGTTACTTGGAGTGGTACGTTTGAGCTCTGGGTTCTCCCAGAGCTCAGCTCTCTGGAATTTCAGTGCGGTCAGAGCATCAGCGTTCAGAAATTCAAACGACCAGAGAGAGTCCCGGGTGCATTCCAATTTTCTAATGCACCGTATGTAGCTCCTGTATGGGTGGTTAACTGTGAGGGCGTAGAGAACCTGTCCCTACCTGTCTGGTGACAAATCACTCTGACATCACATAACCTCTGTCAGTACAATTTCAGAAGCTAGTAAGCTACAGTTTGAAGATGCTACTTTTGTACTAAAACAAATTACAATTCAGTACCGTAAAACTAAAATGATAGTCCAGAATACACAGCAGACATTTCACAGCAGACATTTGGTAAACACAGCTGAAGTTTACAACTTTAACCACTTAAACCCTATATACTTGACCAGGGTGCCCCAGGGGTCTCTACTGTTTCTGCCATCTTCCAACAGAGCATTTTTGTTGAATGTCTGCCTTATTACATCCAGAATAGGGACGCTAGGCTTCATTTTGTTTAATTTAGGTGTTACTGTGTGCCAGCATGGACCGCTCCTGTACAGTTAGTTTCATACAATCACACCCGTGTGAAGTGAGTGGTGCAACTCGGTGTGGGGTCCCCGGAAGTTCCAGACCCACAGGATCGCGACAGGGTGCCGGCCCGGTTCCGGCGAGCCGCCCCACGTCCGAAACGGTAGAGAAATGACAGAGTTACCATGTGGGGGTCCCCGGGGAGTCCCCGGGGGATCCTCGGAACATCCAGACCCCCAGGAATGCGCCCAGGGGGCCCAAGCCACGTCCGAAACGGTTGAGAAATGACAGAGTTACCGTGTGGGGCTCCCTCCTCTACTGTACTGTACTGGCACACCCGAAATCATCATATATACAGTTAATATGTGCGTTAGGTTGCGCACAGGTGGTGAAAAACAACCATGCTATTTTCATACCCACCCAGGCACCCAGCCAGCCAGCCACACACACACACAGCTCCGTAAGGGAGTGGTTGCACCGCTCAAAAATACAGAAATCGATAAATAAAACTGACTCACAATTAACATCATTACCTTCAGCTGTGATTGTAAAGGGACCATCAGCCCTAGCCCTTATTGTTTTAATAGACAATGATTATTTTGTTCATGTTTCATGATGGCCGTAATATTATTGGTTTATAGAATAAATAATAATCTTCTTTGTCTCCTAACCACACAGACACATGGATGTAGTGAAACTGCTAAGGAAGACAGGAGCCCATTTCTCTAGAGATGAGCTGGAGGACATAGGCACTGAACTGTGCAAGTAAGTGTGTGTGTGTGTGTGTGTGTGTGTGTGTGTGTGTGTGTGTGTGTGTGTGTGTGTGTGTGTGTGTAAAAGCATAATTGTTCATGAGTTTTTTCATTCATTTCAATAAAATAAATCATGGAAATTTAATTAGAAAACAAATGTTTAAGATGTAATGAAAATAGCCGACTAGTGAAAATAGCACATCTACAAGCTCACAACGTGTCGCTGCGTTGTGAGCTTGTAGATCTGCTATTTGTACTAGTTTGGGTCCCGGTCAAACGTCTAATCCCTCTTTTGTTTCTCGAATTGTTCCTGAGCAAGATACTTAACCCCTTTCTGCTCCCCGGGCGCTGCCAGTGTAGCGCCCACTGCTCCAGTCCTAATGCTTAGGATGGGTTAAATGCAGAGGACACATTTCACTGTGTGTGCAAATATACAGTGACAAATATAATTTAAGAACACTTGTTCTTTACTTCAACAGTACCGATACCATTATTCTTAACCTAGTGTAGCACTCACAAATTTGAACTCTTCAGGAAGCACATTCCATAGTTTACGCGCCATGACAGCAAAAGCTTGTTCCCTCTTGACATATCTTAGATCTAACAAGAACTAGAAGAGACTTTCCCCCAGACCTCAGGTTACAAACAGGCTCATAAGGAATTAAAAGGTTGAAAATGTAAAATGTGCTTTTAATGTGATAAGTACATTTATTTTATCAATTCTAAAATGTGTTGGCTGCCTGTGGATAGATGCTACTGATGGAGTGATTTGCTGAGTTTCTTTCCATTCACTGTGTAACAGCATCGTTATGAACACGCTGAAACAGGAATAGATATAATTACAGTAGTACAGATGAACAGATATAAAAGCTTGTATGGCTTTCTGAATTATCTTTAAATGACAGGAATGCTCTGATTTTAGAAATTGTTCCAAGTATATGCGTACATAGTATAATAGTAGTAGTAGTAGTAGTATACACATCATGTATACAGTATACGTATGAGTATTTGTTGCATGCAAGCATGTACAGTACGTACTTCAACAGCCCGCAAAAAAACACGCAAGAGCATGTTCTCAGCTCTCCCAGCATTGACCCATCCTACATAGCCGTCACAGGTACGACCAGTTGTCCCAGTCTTGCGTAAACAGCAGGAATCTTGTTCAGCAGCATAGCTGTGAATCTCTTCAACATCTCCAACGTCAGCAGCCAGAGGAGACACTGGCTGGTGCCCATTTACTTTTTGTTTATCTGGATGATACATTTTTATAAAGATTTGAGTTGATACAATCGAGTTCAGCTTGTATCTACTGTTTCAGAGGTGAATACTTTGAATATTAAGAAGAAGAATATTATTATTAAGCTCTGTTGACATAAAACGAAAACCTGCCAGCTTGTTTACACACATAAAATAACTGGTATTATTCATGAAGCATGTTTCTGTTAGACTCATTTCTTACTTACTACTATACAAATAAATAAAATAACACAGAACTGATATACCACATGAACCCTAGTGTCCCTATTCTGGGTCAAACATTCGGCAAAAAAAATAATAATAAAATAAATCTACAGGATCACAACATGTGTATTGCGTCACGTTATTGCTTGTAGATCAGCTATTTAAAAGGAACTTTGGGTACTACACACTTTTTATTATTATTCATTAGATAGCACAATTTATAGATGGCTTGTACAAAAAACACCTGTACATTTGTAATGTGACAAAGTAAAGTTCGAGTTGAAGTACATTTCAACAAATAGGTGTGTGTAGTCAATGCAATTTAAATGTTACTATCCTTTTCTTTTTAATAAACCGTGTACTTTTGTAGTAAGTTAACACTGTCATTTGCTGCTGTTTTCAGAATTGCAGCCATCGGTGACCTGGAAGGCCTGGAGATTTGGAGTCTGGCTGGAGCTGATCTGAATAAACCAGGTTATGATGGACGGACAGCCAGTGGAGTGGTGAGTTTGGGCATAATGTAGTAATTGAAAATGTCAATGTAGTGTTCTCAATGTAATTGTCATTATCACTTCTCCCATAGAAAGGTGATGGCCAACATCACATTTGCTTATGTTTATTTTGTATCTTGGTGTTTTTATGCTCCGTGTGTTGATGAATTGAATACATAGGACCACAATGGAAACAAGTCCTCAGGACTTTTTTGTGTTATCCTTTTAGCCTAAATGTATGACTGTTCACTGTATCCATGTTATTTACATTTCTGACTAATAAAGTATTCATTCTAATCTAATGTCTGCTAGTAACTTTGATTACTTGGACTTTTCTAGGCACAGGCTCTTGGCAACAAGGAAGTGGTGATGTGCATAAGACAGCTCATGAGCCCTAAAGCCCAGGTAACATTTGTTTTCCAGTCCAGCAACTACTGTACATGCCTTTATAATTTAAACTCAAATCGCCATTATTTAGAATCACTGTTTAGACTCACTACACTGTTCAGATTCACTGTTTAGACTCACTGCTCAGATTCACTGACTCAATGTTCATACTCTCTTTTTAGACTCACTGTTCAGACTCGCTGTTTTTAGACTCGCGGTTTAGACTGGGTTTTTGCATAAGATGCTCTGTACCAATCTAGCACTGACATCAGATCACATGATTCTCCAGAATAATGTTAATGTTCTCCTTCAACCGCATGTCTTTCTTGCTGTTCCAGAACGTAATTGATGAATTTAATGAGTATGAGGAGTATGATGATGATGAGGTAAATGACCCAGAGTGGAAGTGTTTCTCCCGGATCGAGAGTGACATCTCTCTTAGCATGGCTCCTGTCTTATGTGGGCTTCCACTTACACCTTGGGCTTCCCTTACACCTTGTGCATGCATTTTGTGTTCCATTCATTTTGTGTGGTGACATTTAGTCTTTACCTGACCGTTTTGAATGCCAGCTTGGGTTAATACTGGCAGCACAGATGTTATCCTAAAAGTGCTGCTGCATCAAATAGTTTTAATCCTTTTGCAATCCATTATATTGACTCCTCGGGTGGAGCAAGGCTGCTGTATTTTGCAAAAATGAATTAAATTTTCAATGTGAAAGTGGTTTTTAAATAAAGCAACTTCTTATTCACCATTTTAATAATTGCTACACAGATGTGACCTAACCTTGCTTCACCCTCCCCACCTTTTTTGTGCTATGCTGTGTGGACGGGGGGCTCATATATACTTAGTTGCATGCCAGTGTCGCAGCTAAAATAGCAGATTTACAACAAGTTCACGCACTGTGATGCTGCAATGAGATATGTGACCTGTTTATTTTGTTCTCTGTTCTCAGAATGGCGTAGTGATTGATTTCAAGGCATCACCATCTGGGTGCTAGGATGGTGCTGGTCTGCTGGATGAAAACAACTGGACCTGTCCGCTTTCTCCATTCATTTATACACCCACATTTCACGGTTCACATTGTCTCTAAGCCTGATTTATACTCCGTTGTGCAGCAGCATTGCATGCCTAAAATAGCAGATCTACAAGCTCACAAAGCCTCACATTGTGAGTGTTTTGAGCTTGTAGCTTTTTACGGCAAGCGTCGCTGGCACAACTAAGTATAAGTCAGCATTAGGCTAATGTACTTTGTTGCATGACCCTTCCACTCGACAAAACCTATTTATTAATTATATATATATATATTTTCTTCTGCTGAAAAATCTGACGTAATTTGTTGCGTGATTTTGACAGGGTCATGCGGGGAAGTATAAAATTTGCCTTTAGACCATAAACATACCTGTAATTCCATATTACTTAAAGCCATATAGACTTGCTAGTGTCCGTCCAAAACTCTTCAAGCACAGCTTTGAATCTTCAACGACAGTATAGCACTACTGTAGCACTAAGTGTGGGTGTTGTACCACAACAGTTTGTGTGAAAACATGTTATCATTTTGAATCCTATGTTTTTACTACAAAGTATGAAAGACAGACCGTATAATGTAACATCACATTTGTTCATTTGAGGCAACTTTGACTAGATTAGCATTGGATGTATTGTGTAAAATACCAAAAATATTTAAGGATCTCTTCAAACACAAATATTACTTGTTTTTATTTGCATCTGTTCAGAGCTAAAATGTCCATAATAAGATTACAATGACTTATTTATTGAGTTTGTCCGGAATGCATCAGTAGGTTGAGTGCTCACTTTGAATTGCACATTTCTGACTTTGATACTGGGAGCTGGTTGTATGTGTGGCGTTCCACCTCAGGTAGTCCTTCTCCCAGGGGTTTGGCACATTAAAGGATAGACGCCCTTGTTGCTTGGCTGATACTGACAATAAGCTAACTTTCTTATGTTAAAGGGTGATTTTGTAGGCAGGGGTGTGTTAAACTGGACACAGTAGGGTCATGTCCATACTTTTAGTTTGGATATGAGCAACAGAAGCCACATCTGACCCTAGCATATAGTTTTACATGTAGGCATTGTAGCAAGCAAAACTGCAATAACCATCCATGCTCATCCAGCCAGTTTCTACTTTCTACCTTGCTGCCCCAGCTTGAAAGCCCACATACCTCACTACACTTCATGTCAAATTAAGACTATTGTGTGAGCTGTGTAAGAATTTCCATCCTTGCTGTAGTGTCTGCTTTCTTTTAAATGTTTCATTTAAATGTCCTCATTTAGAGCCTTTGGCAGGTTGTGCTGGATTTATGCCAAAAATTGTTATAGCATTAATCTCTGCTGCTCACCAACCTTTAGTTTGTTCAAATTAAATTGCCATGGCAGTTCAGGTCATTTTGCAGTGCTTTTATGTTATTACATATTAATGTAATTGTAATTCTGTGATTACACATAGCTATAAAGAATGGATATATTTTGATGCTTTACTCAGTTGTAAATTATTTGCTTTTACTGCTGTGTCCACTGCTGTTCTGGTTATTTTTTCTGTGATTTATTGTGAAAATATATGGATTTGTCAGTCTTCTTTTTCTTTTCTTTTTTACTGTTAACTGTTTGGTGTCTCTGCTGCTTCACATGTTAGTACTACTGCATATATTGAATGTTGATTATAATGACACAATGTAGTCTTGAGCATACATAAATAAAATATATTTCACATTTCCTGTGTGATTTGAATGTGATGTGGCTATCCATATGAATGTATCTTAATTTTTTGGAGGTGAATGAATGAAGGGTTTTCGATCTATTCAGTTTAGACAATTGCAAAACATTTCAGGTCACTTTCATTATTGTGCCCATGGTCCTTGACTACACAGCTATATAAAGAATGGATATATTTGGGTTTACTATGTTTCTAAATTATTTGCAACTTTTACTGCTGTGTCCACTGCTGTTCTGGTTATTTTTCTGTGATGTATTATGAAAGTGTATCGATTTGTCAGCCTTTTTCTGTCCAGATCCCTGGCTGTATTCGCTAAAGGAATGTGTTCAGAATGGTAATGGGATGCTATCGACAGCATAGGCCCTTTTTACTAAGAGAAATCCCCAATCAATTGCACCTAGGCCAGGCTAACACTGATCTGCACACGCTTTTGTCTGCATGTCTTTCTCTACTATATATTTCCACTAATACAAATGGATGTAGCAACAAAGATAACATTTCAATTGCACGTGGCTGTGAAAAATGTCTCAGCCCATTAGAAGCTATAGTGTTTGCCATCTGTGTCGTCAGGGCGGCTGCCGGATAAAGCTTTTGCTGATGGAACCCAGCTCATCCGGTCTGACCAGCATGGTCTTCATTCTTCTCTGAATGAGAGGCTTGTATGAGCCTACCCCAAAACACTATATAAAGCCTGTTCCACTCCTAAGACACTCAGTACAGACTGGGACAACGCAAGGATGTAGAGTTAAAGGTAAGCTCAGCTCTTCATTTGATAGGCAGGAGGTCATGACCTAAAAAAATATCCATGAATTCAAGTCTCCATGGGGTGAGTAATCAATAGAAAATAAACGTCATTTTGGGGTTGAACTATCCCTTTAACTTGTAGTGTAAATGTAGTTACTGGGTCCTATAGCGACTCACAGTCGGGGGCTGTCATTTTGTTTCACTTGTTGGGCCTGTAAAGCGTATATAGCCTAACTGAAGGGGTATATAACTGCAAATACATATGAGCATGTTTAGTTGAGTGGAAGTGTCTCATATAGCAAACAATCACGGAAACTAAAGCTGTTTTTTTTGTCATCAGGGTGTAGAGGACGATGGTGATGAAGATTCTTTGAAGAAGCCTAGTCTTTCTGGTTAAGTGGTTCTTAACAGTTCAACAGTTCTTTGCCAAAATTGTGAAATGTTTAGGACCACTTGACCAGGCGGACAAATGCTGCCACAATGGAACTGGATTATGAAAAGTGACAACTCTCCAGGTCTTGATATCTTCTTAGGCTGTATTTTATTTTACAATGTATCTCTCTCTCCCTTTCTCCCTTTCTCTCTTTCTACTTTTCTTTCTATTACTTTCTTTCTTTCTCTCTCTCTCTCTCTCTCCCTCTCTCTCTCTCTCTCTCTCTCTCTCACACACACACACACACACACACACACACACACACACACACACACACACACACACACACACACACACACACACACACACACACACACACACACACACACACTCTCTCTCTCTCTCTCTCTCTCTCTCTCTCTCTCTCTCTCTCTCTCTCTCTCTCTCTCTCTCTTGTCTGCCCCTCTTGTGTAATACTGCAGGGCAGTAAAATAATGCATGCTGCTAGCAGTAATTTTCTTCCACAGGCAGACATATGTTGATTACTGTGCTGCTATGGTGTCATTGTCTTATCACTCGTACTGTTGTTTTGGTTCATTACCAGTAATTAAAAAGTCAATAAAGAACAAATTGCCTATGTGAGTTTGGAGCGTCCGGACTGTGTACTGTATGCCCGCGGGCGTGGTCGCTGTCCATTGTCCTGATCCTGAAACATATGTGCCATTCCCTGTATAGAACAAGAACAGTAGAACAGTTTAATCAACAATGAGGTTTCATGACAAAACAGCACACACGCACCCACACACGCACACACGATCGGTTACTTATTTCTTTTTACAAAAAGTTAAGTAAAAAAAAAAGGGGAACAAAGATCGAACTTCTGACCAATAAAGGACTCAAAATTAGACACACGGTCGTCATAATCCAAATTCGTTTTCCAGGGAGTATGTGATTGCTTTGATGTAGCTGCATAAATAATTCATAGGAGCAGTACCGATTATTCTTCTTCCCATCTAAATCACTCCTTTCTCTCTTTGATCTCAGCAGTGCGCTATCACTGTTGCTAAACGTTTCTCACGAAACCTCCTGCATTTTGGAAACGCTAAAACATTTTGCAGGATAGGAGTGGCGTTAATGAGCGGCCCTGAGCGATGTCCCTCCCTATACGCGAGCCTCCTGGGCAGCAGATGTATAGCATTGTCCCCTGGGATCCGATCCTTGGAATTTCATCAGCAGTTGGGTTGGGGACTGACCCAAACCTCTGCTCCGAGTCTGAAGAAATCAGTGGTTGACGTGGTAAATCAACTTTGGTATGGATTGCAATTATCACCCGAACACAGAACACAACCAACCCATCCCCGCCCCCGAACAACTGTTGTTGCGTGTTTTGTTTTGTGCATGAGAGAGAGAGAGAGAGAGAGAGAGAGAGAGAGAGAGAGAGAGAGAGAGAGAGAGAGAGAGACTGGTGGCACGCGTGCATGCGTGCATGTGTTGTGTGACACGTGGCGAGGGTAATCGGAGGAGTTAGTCAGTGATGTGTGATATGTTTTACATATACTGCAATGTAGAAATACTCAGTTGCATCATGTGATTGGATATTTGTATCAAAATATAGGCCTATACTTAAAGTACCAAGTAGGCCTACTCTGCATTAGACAGAATGTCCAATTTCACAAGTTTTCAAATGTATAAAATCTTTAGAAAATAGCAGATCTACAAGCTTATTGAGGCTGAGGATTGTGTTAAAATGTTCTAATGCAGGTGAGTTGATGTTAAATCGTCCACAGAAGCATATTGCGTAATTCTATACCACAAGCAGACACGTCATTTTTAGAGCATAGTTAAATTAAGGCTAAAGAGGCCAACTTAGTTGTCGGTTATGCGAGTATAGAGGCTATAACACAACTCTGAGTTAATAGTGTAGCCTATTCAATCAGTCTAATTACCATTGACACATAATAGATCTAAGGTCACACTGCACCTATATAGGCTATACTTCCTAAATCACCCCATTCAACCTGTCCTATAATGCGCTGCGCACATATCCTGCAGCAATGAAATACATTTTGACTCATGGCAGGCATTAGCAGGCATGGCAACTTATTTAAATAATCTTCCTCCTATGAGTTTATGTCACACTTGCAAACGCCAATAGGTTAGTGGACAATAATATATATAGGCTATAACATATATAATATAGGATATATATATAGGATATATAAAGCCTATACAAATTATACAAACCCCTTTTTATAGCTTGATTGGTGTGTGTTGACCTGTAAAGCCTAACTGCCGGCTGTGCGTCTCTGGACTGCATGGTAGGCTGCGAAATGAATTGCCCTGTGGTATATAAATCATTCTACCATGCATGCATGGTCACATCTAAAGTCTGCATAATGAGCTAATTCAATTATCTATGTACATGCTATTAAAACCCATGTACCAAGAGCCAAGTTTCTTCAATTTGTTGTTTGCGATGCTTTCTGTCCGAATTTCGAATGGGGTATAGGGTATAGGTCAATCAAATGTGTAGCCTATACCGGAGGGGGGCATGCAGGCAATATATGAGCCGCCAGCAAATCGGGAGCGAGAGCAGCGCATCACTGATTGACAAGAGAAATTGAGAGGTAGAGCAGCTGAATGAGCGAGATGTACAGAGTCAGTGGAGAGGCGAGCGCGTCTGCACAAGGTGGTCCTCCGCTCCGCGCATAACAAGCCCGGGACGGGCAAAAAAGTACTCCAATGGATGTAAATTCTGTCAATTCCGGGTGGATTATACAGTTTCCTTGTCTTGTGGATAACTGGAAAACGGAGAAAATATTTTACGCACAAATATTGCCCACTGAGTGCAGAGTCTGCTGGAAACTGTGATCTCTCTCTCTCTCGGATTCTATATCTGCGTGTGTTGGGGATTATCTTTTGGATATTTTTGGGAACAGCCGAATGAAATGGGTCTACAAATGAAATAGATTCCCAAAGTGTGGAATATTTGGCGACATACATATTCCATATGGCTTTACCAAACTCCTCTGGGTCTCCTGAAGCTGAGACGCCCAACCCCAGTCTTATAGAACTGGGAACATTCTTCGTGGACTCCGATTTCATATTTGGATTTACAAGTCACTTGCTAAGGAAAAACAAACAAAGGGTAAGGGTACGTGTTCTCTGTGTTTGATCCATATAGCTAAATTGTTATTATTATGTCATGCCAGGCTATACTTAAAAAGGCAATGAGAAATAAAGACTGTTCCAGATCGTATTACTACAGTCCACTGTCCATTCAGGACCACGAACAGCGCACCAGCGCACCATCCGCGCCCCCACACGCGTCTTCCAGGGTCAACTTTAATACCCGTTTTAAGTGTTCAACCGTTCAAGTTTCAACACTTTTTACAGGAAGTAGTGTCTACAGTAGGCTTATAGGCTACTCACAATTAGTGTAACGATACGGCTGATAAGGCTGATGTCATCGTTGGATGAGCGCTGAATCTGATGATGCAGAGAATAAATCTGGATTTACAGACAAGCCGTGGTGATCTGACATCCTTTCTCAAGCCTATTATAAACAACAGATTTAACTAGAAAAAGTGCCCTTCCGGGCACAGGTCTCCACCAGGTTATCCACAGATCCGTGCAGTTAGAGGTAAAAACACTTTTCGGCCAGTTATAGCGCCACCTTGAGGCTGAGTTGAAATTGTTCATGTGGCATTTCGTCCTCGGCCTAGTGGGAATGTGGGTGCACAATTTCAGGGAAATCACGCGATGTGTTCATGATTTGCAGCATTTTGTTTGAAACTGAGCACTCCTGTGAACTTTGGAAGCCAATCTTAACCAATCAGGATGGAGTCTGATAAATCTGAAAGACCCGTTTGGTTGAATGGCTCTAGAGAGACTGTGTACCAATTTGCGTGATGTTTGGACAAAATGTGTAGGTGTACTGTGCAAAAACTTGTTTTGCACAAAGCGGCCTCCTGGTGGCGCTATAACAGGCCGTTCTGGAAAGTTTGGGGCAGAGGTTCATGGTTGGCATCCAGGGAGTGTGTGTGCAAAATATGGCATCGACCGGGTTAACGGTGGCCGAGATTAGCTGTTCACGGACACACGGACACACGGACGGACGGACGGACGGACGGACGGAGTGCAAAACATACTCTCCCCACATGCCTTCGGCCTGGTGGAGACAATAATTAATTTCTAACACGATTTATGGAGTCGTGGTAACTAAAAAACACCATTTATGGAGTCGTGGTAACTAAGTTTGATGATGCCAAAATGACTGTCTCTTTACTTGACAAAGCTAAAAGTGTCACACAAGTTCCTACAGGACTGTGAAAGGATATGGCGGGACATTTTTTATATTCCCTTTAGTCTTAGTCTCACATTCATATCCTATAGGATATATGATTAATACAAAATTATATGACTAGGCCTATATACATTATAAAGGCCTATATGCTAATAATAATAATATAAAAATACCCTCGACAGAAAAACAAAACATTTGATGAACTTGAATTCGACCTCATTCTGTTAAACCAGCCAGGTCGCCCATAATTTGCTACCAGTTGCGCTGTCAAGCGTAAAGCCGGTGGGTAGAGCTCTACAGACAAAGGAAGGACTGTAGGCTGTTTGTCCTAAATGGGTCAATGGAGGGAAGGAAATGGGGAATCTCAGATACCGAGGGAGTCAAATCATGTGGCCAGCCCCCTTACATCATCCACATGAAATATTAAAAGTTTACCACTTAAATATTTAACATATAGAGACAGTAGACCCCCCACCCTCCAATTTGGAAGAATCGCTTTACTTTACATACTCCAGCGGGTGGCGCCAAAGTCCCAAGAACGACACGAAGCACAGCCTCTAACAGTCAACAGTTGATGATAGGCGTATTAGTGTATTCTGATTTACTTAACTCAGCAGCATGTGTGTACTAGTGTGTAGCCTAACATACACACATGCTGCTGAGTTGAGTAAATATATTATAGCCTACTGATATACTACCGCAACATAGAGGTGGCTATTTGTAGGGTATTGTTTATTTTAATACCTCTGCTTTCATTTCATGGTTTTATTTTTTTCACAAGTTTTACTTGTGCTTTTAAAGGTAGCAGGGCAGGCTACTAGGCTTAAGTGTATAATTATATCATGGTTAAAAAATATATTTTAATAAAAAAGTTAAAGCTGTAGCCTATATATTAGCCTACCTGTATGTTAGTAGCCGAATCATTTCCAGTGAGGGTTCACTTCAGTAACAGGGGTTACAATAAACAAAACATTGCAAAATGTTCAGGTGCATGGTTTGCCAATTTAATGCTGTCACAGGAGAGTAGCCTAACCATTTACCAGATTAAAATATATAGTGGTCCAGCTCCAAATTTGTAACAGAATAGAGGTAGGCTACAGTAAGTTATACAATATTGCTAAAAGGATAACACAAAAAGCCATGATGAGGGCTTGTTTCCATTGTGGTGGTCCTGTGTATTAAATTAATCGACTATATAGCCTATACATAGGCCTATATAAAGACATGACACACAAAAATGCCTGTACCTTTAATTAGGCTACTTCCATTTCACTTTGTAGACTAAAGGTTCTTTTAATTAGGCACTATATTATTATTGTAATTATGATTAAGATATTATAAAACGCTTCTAAATATGTAGGCTAGCTTATTGCATTCAGTTTTTCTTTCATGGATTTGCTACAATCCTTATGGTTGGCCGTGTAATAATAAATTCAGCTCGTGTGTAGTTTCCCTGCCCAGCGCCAGAAAGTTTATGAACCCCTCCCATGTCAGGAGGAGTATAGGCTATTACCGCCCCCCTGAGCACTGGTGCGCACTTCGTTGAAAAACTCCTCTGCTACTTGTAAAGTCATAGGACTTATTCCAGTTCCAGTTCCATCCGAGGAACAGCTATTGGTGTAACGTGCAGACTGACTGACAGATGACTGGTGACCGTCAGCCTCGCGTCCAAAGTGACAGCATCTACATGACCCATGGCTTTGCTCTGCGCGCAGCGGCGGAGCGTTTGAATTTAGCTGTGCACGGTGATGTTCTCTGAAGGTACAGCTTGATCTATAGAATGAGTTCTACTCAGGATGACATGGACCTTGACAACCGCAGTTTTACTGTAAGTGTTTCGTGACACATAATTCGCTATTGTAAACTGATTTGTTCTGTTCTGTAAGACTGTAGCCTGCCTATACCTTTGGAGGCTAAAAGCTAGCTAACTTAATTAAGCCGCCTGTTAATTATAGTAGAAAACTAGTACTATACTAGTAAATGACATTCCATATTCTTGCGCAGGTATGTAGTGTAGGCTACAGGTAATGTATGTTATCTTCTGTATTGAAGGAGGTTGTCAAGGTGTTAGCAAACAATTCCTGAGGCTCGGCTCCAGGATGAAATTACTGAGGGGGGGAGGTGAAAATGGCGAGAGCTAGTGCACACATAATTTTTTATATAGACAGTAAAACAATAAATGTACATACAATAAAACGTAAACTGAGGGGGGGCAGAATTTGCAACGGAGGGTGCCAGCCAGGCCCCATCTTCTGGAACCCCTGTGGCGCCGGGCCGTCACACGCACTGCATGGACACACCAGTTGTACTGTTGTAGGAATGTAGGCTACGTTATATTTAATTAGATACCATCTTAAACCATAGGCATACACCAACTCTCAAAGCGTTGTTGTGACTGTGAGCTTGTAGATCGGCTTCTTTTTTCTCCTCTCTTTTTTTACTTTAAAACTTTCAACTGATGTTGCTATGACACTCCAGTGTTGAACGAACCGGCTAAAGAACCCATATCACCTTTTCTTATTTAGGTGGAGGGATGTCCAAGTGGGGAGTCTTCGCTCGGTCTCGATCTAAGCCCCAGGAAGAGACTTCATTCGGCAGAGGACGCACGGTGCAGCGCCCGGCCACCCCCCGAGGGCGCGGGGTCTACTGTCACCGTCTCTGAGTCGGACAGGAGAGAGGAGAAAGCACGTCTGTGCCAACAATGTTTGGCGAAAGTTTCAGACCTGAAGAAGCAAGCACAAGCTTTGGCAAATGATCCAAGCTCATTGAAGGTCTGTGAAATAACTCAGTTTGCATGACAATTTCTTGAACCTCAAATCAGCCTATTACGGCCTATTGCATTTTATGGCAGTACATGTACTAGCTCTGCTTTATTTTGACATTGCTATGTTCAGCTTCAGTCCACTAAAGTTTAAATTGACAAATGCATCATGGTGAAATAGCCAAAACTATCTAAAGAATAAAATAAAATAAAAAAATCTGCCAAATCAATTTGTATTGTCCAAATTCGGATATTGACAGGTGCTTGATATGGGTCTTTACTTGAGATCTGGGTCTTTCATTGGGCTCGCCTCACCAAGGCAGAGGGAGACAATAACTTTGGTGGGGATAATGAAATACTTGAGCAGCTGGTGAATGCTCACTTTCTCTGAGCTGCTGTAATAGGACATGACTCTGTATGGGTTTCTTGCACATAATCCAATTTGCACAAAAACTTGTGCTAGGTGGATACTACTGGAATTATGTCCACTTTGTAATTTTGCCAACAAAGCCCTCACTATCCGCTTGTAAAGTCTTTAATGTATTTAAAGGTCTACTTAATTTCAAACACTTCTCTATTGGAGTGAAAATTGAAGGTTTTTGAGTCTTTGGAAGTGGCCCATTGTTTAGCTAAACAATGACTATCTTTATTTTGCTGCTTGGGAGGGTGTGTTTGTATGTTTGTCTGTGCATGCGTGTGTGTGTGCGTGTGTGTGTGTGTGTGTGTGTGGGGGGGGGGGGGGGCGGGGGTGGTACCAAGCTGCTACCAATGGAGTCTGCGGAGGAAGTCAGGTCCCAGTTGACCTTCGCAGTGCATTGAAAGTGTTCCTGTACGGTCCCACAGTTCCCACCACTGTTAAATATAGGCAGTCACACTGACTGCTCTCTGTTGTTGTGGCGGGCTGAGTTGGCTCCAGGGTCTCTGCTCTCTTTTGTTGTCTTGTTTTAGTTGTCCAACTCAGATTGGGTTACAGCTCCCCAAGTCCCGTAGCAGTAGTAGCACACAAGCTTCACATGGTATAGAAGAGATAAAGGCAAGCTTAACCACTTAAGCCCTATATTCTTTGTTATATAGTTGGTTAGCTTGGAAGATATTAATTTATTTTCTGGCAAGCAACCGCTGTACTACGAAATATATTACAATTCCATATTCAGGTATCGGGTAACGTTTTCTGCAGTACCAGAGGAAAGCCTGGTATTCATTCAGAATGAACCAGTGACAGTGTGATCTGGTCTAGAGCCCACCTTCCCTATCTGGTAATTCGCACACACACATACATCATGCATGCATCGTTTCCATATCCGCTCTAGGCCCAGACCGGATCAGCAACATGCAAAGTGAATTGATCCCAGTCTAGGTATCAGACGAGTCACACAGACACACTTACTCTAACGGGTAACCGCACCTGTCATTATCTGGCCATGGGAACTGACCTCCCCTTTTTTGGATTGGGACCTTCCAGCAGTAGGCTACATGTGGCCAGGTGTTCTGTGTGGTTCCTGGCAGGTGTGGAGGTATAAAAGAAAGGACGGGCCCAGGGCCTGCTTTTTTCTTACCTTGCACTTGATGGCTAAATTTGTCCCTAATTCTGGGGTGGTAAAGAGTGATGGCATCATGGTATGTGTTTCTCCAGCTGTAGAGCCAGTATAAAGACATTAATGTCTCCCTGCAGGACTGTGCTGCTAAGCTGTTGAAGTCGGTGAGGTGACTAATCTGGCCTGTGGCTGTATCTGGCATCGATGTTGATGATGATGATTTTCTTTTCTTTAATGTCTTAATCACTTTCACCCTGATGTCCGTATTTGGGGAATGTAGGTGAAACCTTTAAAAGAAAGTTTTTGCTAGTCGAAGTAAGCGGTTAAGACATTATCTGTGCATTTGGGCTACAAATGTTACTTTTTTATTTAAAGGGATTGTGACATAAAAAAAAAGGTTTTGGAATTGTTCTTATTTTTTTTAGGTTTTCTAAGCTCAATTGCACCCAAAAAACATGAACTTTTAACATTCAGTAGATTTTCTGTGATCTGGGGTTTTCTGGCTCAAATAGGTGCTCTGATTTGCCGGCAGTTTGTGATGTAAGATCCTGCAAATCCCATATTATTTCAATGGGATTTGCCAGCAGATGTCACTGTTTTCACTGTGTTGCCTGTTTTCATTGTAGCTCAAAAGGCTTCCAAACCCCAAAGAAAACTTCAGACCACAGAAAATCCACTGAATGTTCAAAGTTCAGGTTTTTTGGGTGTAATTGAGGTCATAAAACCTAAAAGAAAAAAGAAAAATAAATGAAAATGAATGTCATAAAACCTTTAATGCTTGTTTTCGTTTGGCCAGGACCTCATCAATACAATACTAAGCTGTAGCTTAGTCTGGTAATCAGAAGGTCACCGGTTTTGCCTCCCCGGTTTCCCCCTAGTGTATGTGTCGAAGTGTCACTCCCGGAGCCACACCCTTAACCCCTAACAGCCCCTCCTCAGGTGCTCCTATAACCATCTGAACAGCCATCAGCTTTTTGGATTTTGGACACACAGTAAGGAGCTCCATCCTACCTGTTGGGGTGGACGAGGTTCGGCTAGTAGTGTTGTTGTGTCTACTCGATTGTCCTGGGAAAGCGAGAGCAGGAGACTGTTTATGTGAGCCCCCACCACCCCCACCATCCGCTCGCCGTCCCGTTATTGTGAAGAGGAAGTCAGCTTGGCCCCTAGACATCCCTCACCCCCTTTGCGCTGCCAGTAGACTCATTGTTTGAATACAGTAGTAGCTAGCAGATAAAAATTCAAGGAAGAGTGTTTGCATGTACTTTTCTGCATGAGTCCTGGGGGAGAGAAAGTTCACATGCATGGTGAAACCTTACAGACAAGCTTTTGAGTGTTCCGGTTTGTCCATAAAACAAGTATAGCATAAGGGTCCTGCAAACTGTACTAGCAAGGCCTTTGTTGGCCGAGACGTTTTATTTTTCCCCCTGTCTGTCCGTCCGTGTGTGTGTCCGTGTGTGTGTCCGTCCATCCATCATGAACGCAGTATGCGATTGCCATGAAACTTTGCACACACATGCAAAGTGTATGTGCAAGAAATGCCACCTTAGATTTATCAAATCAGCCTCAGGTGGCGCTATAACAGACATAGGCCCAGCTTTGTCTGTGCGTGTGTACTAGCCCATAGCGATGATTTGATTGGCTCAAGGCTTAAAAAGTAAGGATAAAAAGTGAGGACAGAAAAGTGAGGACGCCAAAAGTGATTGGCCAGAATGAGATGATATATGATGATGTATGATTATGATAAGAGTGCCTCTCACTTCACACGGGTGTGATTCTATTACTATAACTGGACCAATCGGTGTGAAACTTTACACACACTCCCTAGAGGCCAAGGAAAAACATATTTCACATTGACATTTTATAGTGCCACCAGGAGGCCGATGTTTGCTAAAAATTACCCCTACAGATGTTGTCCACATCACACAAATTGGTACACATTATGTCTAGAGTCATGTGATGAAGACGAACCAGTCAGATGTTTCATATTTCATCCTGATTGGCAATAACCACATCATGAATCCCTCAACTTCTACAGATTCCACTCACCTCTATAATGAATTCACTGCAGATGACAGGTTTTATAACGGTCTGCAGCTGCCACTGGCAACAATTAACCTTTTTTCCCCACATTGTGTCATTTTCTCCAGAGCAGTTCCACTGTCTCGCTGTCTCTTTGTCTGAGTGTTTATTGACAGCTCTATGCCATATAAAATATATGACATCACTGGTAACATTAGTTACAGCATAAATATTGCACATCTCTTAAATGACAAATATTTGAAAACAATATATTGAGGTGCTCAACATTCAAGAATACCACAAATTTGGCTTAATTATGTCCTTAAGCTACCAGCATTAATATATAGTTGCCTTAGTACCCAGACAGCAGTATTTTCTCAAAGGACAGATAGAAGTACTGGAGACAGTGGCAATCTCCAGACTTGATTCTTACCTCTAATCAAAGGCATTCGCCCGGCTTAATACACTTCATTCGCATAATTAAAACCTACAGCAACAAGTGACTTCAATGGTGAACAGCAGACAGTCTGGATTCAACAATTATATGCTGTGCTTAATGTGGCTGGACATGAAGGCTACAGTAGGTGAGCTATGATATGCGGAAAGATGATCACTTAAAAAGACTAACCTCAGCTTCAAAGTAACCAATTACACCTCTACCGTAATCAGGAGCTCTGTCAACAGTCAGCCGCCGTAGACAGATAAGACAGTACGTACGCCTGGCTTAGATCCCAGCCTCAACCCATAAACAATACCCTCCCCAGCCCCTAACCACTATAGGCCTCTGACCTTAGCTGCTTTCAGCCTGCCGTCATTATATAGTTACAAATGTTTAAAAAATAGCAGATCTACAAAAGATTATTATTATGAATGAATGAATCTTTATTTTCGTGTCTTGTCGTTAAGACCCATCCCTTACGGGATTATAAAACACCAACAACATAAATAAACAATATCACGTTAACTTCCCACACAGAAGTATGACGTAGTATGTAGAGCTTAGTTCATATTTTGGTCACGCGTTGAGATGAGAAGAGAGAGAATGGGTGGAGAAAGGTCTTTTTTTGTTTGCGCTGTCAGTTATATCATGAAAAACTTAAGGGGTCTGTCATTTGGCAACAATGGGCCATTAGGTTTGTATAGCCCCTGCAGCGTGGAGTTATTGTGACCTGTAAGGACTGTAATTCCTCACCCGTGCCCTGGATATAGTGTCTTAAGCCTTTGGTCAAAAACTTTGACAGTGACACTGTCACTTGATATGTCTTTTGAATTGGCTTACCTTCTCTGCCTTCCCCGAACCCTTGAGAGAGAAGAAAATACTGGATTTTGTCGATGAAATATGCAAAGGGACGTCCCATGGAATCCCTGAAGCTTTATTTCTGTGGAAGCAATTTCGAAAGGCTTGTGAGACGGCCACTGAAAATACTTTGCGTTTGGTTTCTTATAAATCTGTATGTGTGTTCGCTGATGAATTCATTGGCTGGGACCTGGAGTGTTTTTTGTTGCTTTCATGTTTCTACACACTGTTTATGTATTCCCAGACAAGGCTCTGAGGGTGCTACTGAATATTCAGTTCTATGATGGTCTGATGGCAATGCCCAGGTTTTATTGGGTATTGGAACTGAAGCAGAAATTGGAACTGAAAAATATAAAGTCTGTGATGCACAGTATAACTCACACCCTCTCATAAATACTAATACTTATGTATATTGAGGCAGTATGGGGACCTACACTGAATGAGAAACAGAGAAATGTCCTGCAGGGCTTGAACTGTTGGAGTTAGAGGTCAGTCATCACCGACCATTTTGATTACCTTTAACCTCTGCCCTCAGGGAACCAGGTTTAGGGCCACCAGCCAACAAGGGTTGTTTTAGAGCCGCTAGGGCAGTGCACTGCATTGCTGAGTGGTGAGTGAAGTTTTATTGGCAGTTTAAGACGGAATGAGCACTGCAGACAGCTGGCTGATATCAAATAACATGCATTATTGAGGTATACTTTGGTGGTGATGGGCTCTAATCTTGTGTATTGTGCTTGGAGATGCAATGTGGCTTTGACTGTGGTGTCTGGATTTTATTTGTGCTGTATGGCAACATGCTACATAACTGGAAGTTGTTCTTGTTGGATGTGTTTCTAATGGGACTAAATTGTTATGGCCAATAAGAAAAACATGTCCGTTTCATTGTAACAATATAATATCTTGTGCCTTATTTGACCTCCCAGCTGTTACACGTCCAGAACTATTCGCACTTCACTGAAGTGTTACAGATTTCTTTTTGTTTCCTGAAGTATGGAGCAAAGGAAATTACTTCACCGTGTGTCAATCAACAAATGTTTCGTGGCCCAACATTGTGTGGCATTGCATTTACAGCATGTAATAATAATCCTTGTTAAAATGGTCTACATTTTAGTCAAAGCATTTTACAACGTTGACACACTGATCACGCAAGGAACCTGCTCAAATAACAGTTAGGGGTTCAGTGTCATGCTCATGGACACTAAAGACCTTTTTCCATAGTCCTGGCTCACCACCAGTGGTGGATAAAGTACTCAACCCCAGTACTCGAGTCAAAGTATACATAGATATGACTCAATTACAAGTGAAAGTCAAAAATATTTGTCTTTGAAATGTAGTGGAGTGAAAAATACAAATACTCAAAGTACAGTACTGTCCACCACTGCTCGCCATGCCTCTTCTCCACTTTAGACACAAACCCAGGAAGAGCCAGGGACCAAACCAAGTTCTGGCCAGTCGACGGCTGCTTTGTGTTTTGTGTTGGGCGGTTTTAATTTCTGTACCAGTAATATTGTGTAAATTAATACATCCGGTGTATCAGACTCCCCATGCTTAAATATTTTCCTTTCATTTCTGTGTATGTTTTATAAATATGTTCCATAGAGTTATTGGTTGTGGATATTAATGACTGAGTAGGGCATTTGCTCTGCTTTGAGGAGTGTGTTGGTAGCGAGAGAAATGGACAGGTAGAGAGAGACAGAGAGAGAGACGTTGCTTTGGCAATGTAAACGTATGTTTTCTCATGTCAATAAAGCTCCATTGAATTGAATTGAATTACATTTAATTGACAGAGAGAGAGAGTGCATGAGAGACAATGACGTGGTGGGTGGGTGTGTTGGTGGAGTACACATCTATCGGCCTAGCTTCTCAGGCTTTTCTGAGGGGTTGTTTGGGTGGGGGTGTTATCTTCACCTTCATTGACTGACCCCTGACATGGCTGTCATTATTGGGGTGGGTTAGCGTTTTTTGGGGGGTTGGGGCGTGAGTGTGGGGGACTTGAGCTGGAACAGGTGTATGCTGCCAGGCCCCTTGTGGGGAGGGGGTGAGGGGATAAAGACAGGACAGAGTGAATGGTGGATGAATGGATGGATGGATTCAGAAAGGCAGAGAGGGAGGAGGGAAACATTGAAAGGAACTCTGTGAAAATCCTCCTCCGGTCATGAAACCGGAGCCGGTTCCAGTTAAAACAGAGCATGACCGTATCATTCTATTCACCCATAAGCATTTGAGCCCCTCTGTGTGTGTGTGTGTGTGTGTGTGTGTGTGTGTGTGTGTGTGTGTGTGTGTGTGTGTGTGTGTGTGTGTGTGTGTGTGTGCGTGTGCGTGTGTGTGCGTGTGAGTGCGCACGTGTGTGCGCGTGCGTGAGTGTGTGCGCACATGCTGCAAAGTTGAGTGCACACACATACATTCATGTGCACCAGGTAGGATCTTAACTTTGGAGGAAATGAGGAAATAACATGGGGGGAGAGTCTCTATGCACTCCAGTCCATCCCAGCATGCACTGGGGCCTGTGTGCTTTATGGGATGTGTGCTGTATTAAACTGTAGAGCAATAATCTTGTGTCAAGCCGTGGAGAGGCCACATGCATCAATCATGGCTCTCCTCTATACTCTGGTGTGTGTGTGTGCATGTGCGTGCGTGTGCGTGCGCGTGTGTGCTCCAGCAGTATGTAACTACTATGCAGTACAACGCCGTCTCATTAATTTCATTTCCTGTTTCAAACAGCTTTCAGCGATCTCATTATGAGGCCAGGGATGTGCTTACATTTTGCATAGTTAGAGTCAGTCGACCTCAAAGGTATTTTAAAATATAGTTAAATTCATAACATTTTTTAAATTCATGATGGAAAAAAGTAATAACTGGTGATCGTTTGCCATAAGAATAGTTCAAGTTCTTAGACCTGAATATATAAAGGAGTAAATGAGAATGCGAGTTTCACCATTCCACTTGTAATTTGTGCTATTTATAATTGAGTCTTTTGAAAGTGGATTGAGCCCAGAAACATCCTGCCTGCTTATTCCTCCAGTCTATCATTAAAGTTTCGCTGTTGCGGTAGCCGTCAGGTATATTTGCACACTTGAAATTCTTCTTCTGCATTTACCTAGCCTGGGTTCCAGCCTGATTTGCTGCGTTCCACGGAGCTGAAAATGTCACTAGCGAGTGACAATTCTGAATCACGGAACGCAGCGATTGAGGCTGGAATCCAGGCTAGCATTTACCCTTCCTAACTATTAGGAGCAGTGGATGCCATTAAAATGGGCCCTGTGTGGAGCAGTCGGGGCAAGTAAGTGTCTTGCTCAGGGGCACTTGGACACATACCCTGGATGAGCAGAGGGTTTAACCGGTGACCTTCCCATACCCAGACGTGGCAGAGACAGCCTCTCCATGAGGCAGAACTCAGGAAACGGGCTAGTGGGGGGGGGGGGGGGGGGTTGCTTGGGGGGGCTACGGTACGTCTGTGTGGTGGAGACCAACAGTGAACAGATGCTCTTCAGCTGTCATCAGTGGGAGAACCCAGGAATCTGTTTGAGGAGGCAGAAGAATGCTCCACCTGGAATATCTGCCATTCTTTACCTGTGCACCACACTGCTGGCTGCTGTGGCGCAAAATCCACCGTGGGCAAGATGAAACAGGAGCCCACTGAAGCCTCTCAGCAGTTGCTCTCTCTCTCTATCTCTCTCTCTCTCTCTCTCTCTCTCTCTCATGCACGTATGCACACACCACTACTTTGTATGCATGTACAAACTCACAGTTTGTACATGCGTGGATGCGTGAATTCATTCAGGCAGACGCAAGCATGCATGCCCACAGACGTACGCGCACACACCCACACCAACACACACACACCGACACACACCGACACACACACACACACACACACACACACACACACACACACACACACACACACACACACACACACACACACACACACACACACACACACACACACACACACACACAACACACCACATATTGTACATGAATGTTCTCCTCTCTGACCATCTGGCCTTATATGCTGTTAATGCATACCACTGTTATGACAGTCCAGATGTTCACAATTAAGCCTTATTTACTGTATACTTAAATGCAACACTTTTGCCATATTCTGTTTACCTTATTGTGTGTACCTGCTAGCATCTATTCAGTCAACATGGCGGCTTTCTATATGTGAGGTGGTAAGCCTATACTTCTGGCTTGCTGAAAGAACTGATCTTAAAGGTGTTTTCGCATAAAACCAGTTGATGAGAAATACAAAGGGTCTGGTTTTGTAAGTGTGAGTGGCGTATTGTTGCTATCAGCAGAGCAACAAGCTTGCCTATCGCCTTTACAATGTGCTAGCTAGACTCCTGGGAGGTGGATTTCCCGAGGTGGCTCACCACACCTACTGTTAGCTCATCTTAAATTACACGAGCCGTGCTTATTTTACGTTGAGTTGGCGGTGCCGGGGATTGGACCCAGAACCTTGCGATTCAAGGGCAAGCACTCTACCAACTGAGCTACCTGGAAAATCTGCAACTTTTGAGAATCGGCTGGTTTAAGAGAGAATTCTTTGAATTGAAGCAGCAACCGATACCAAGAACCTGACAACACCTGTATTTCCTTTAGTCACGCGGCGTTGTATTTGAACAGTCAATGATGTATGTATAATAGTGCTTGTCTAAATTAGTTTGCTCCTGTTTGGTGAAGGATCATGTGTTGAAAAGAGGCAGACAGGTAATGCATCCTGTGAGAGCAGCAGGTCTACAGAGCATGTGAATAGAGGAACTAGAGGAGAAATGTCAATGAGCAAGCAACATGAATACAACAACAAATATAACCACATGGGAATCAATCAGTTTGACTTGGTAATTCAGCAGGAGCTGGCTGTTTGTATCCTTGCTAGTGTGTGTGGGTGAGTGAGTGCACACACACACACACACACACACACACACACACACACACACACACACACACACACACACACACACACACACACACACACACACACACACACACACACACACACACACACACACACACACACACACACACACACACACCAAGCCAAGTGTGTTGTGTGGGTGTATGAATAAATAATGTACAAGTTAGTGTATGGATGTGTGTTTGTACATGTTTGTGTGTGTGTGTGTGTGTGTGTGTGTGTGTGTGTGTGTGTGTGGGGTGAGCACATAATGTTTGTTCTGTGCCATCGGGTGGCTCCTGCTCCTCGGGTCCATATGTCATGATGAACTGAGACGTGCGCGCTCCCAGCAGTCTGGAGGCCATCATTGAGGCTGATTCAGGGTATTGGAAAAACATAGCTGTTGAGATAAATTTCCAAGGCGACGTACAGAGAGCAAAGACTGAGTCGGAGGTAATCTCCCGCTGGCTCCATAAAATGTACTCAATTGACAACAGGCCTTGTGGTAGCAGACAAATCGCTGGCCTTATAGCAATGTGCTGAAAGAGAATGCCAGCGCTGTGTATCCTTGCCAAGATGGATCTGTAGTCAGTAAGGCCCAGCCTGACTGGGTGCGGCTCTCCCCTCCTTGCAGCAAACAGCGGATCACTGGAGGACGGCGGCTAAGCTGGACTTGACATTGCCTTGTTTGCTCCCCCGCCTGCTTTAAAGATGATTTATACTTCATCACATGACGGTGTCACGTGCCAAAACTGGCCGATTTGCAAGCTCACAACGTGTCGCACCTGCAACGCCTTGTGGGCTTGTAGATCGGCTGGGTTCAGCGTGCGACGCTGCCGTGCGACGGAGCATAAAATAGGCATTACCAGGGCAGATGTTTGCGGATCTGCTTTTTGTGCTGGTTGGCACAGCTGCCAGTTCTGATGGTTGCCAGTGCATGTGGACAGTTTGGCAGCGTTTTGCCCTTGAGAGTGCATCTGCAAACCTGTGTGTGTGTGTGTGTGTGTGTGTGTGTGTGTGTGTGTGTGTGTGTGTGTGTGTGTGTGTGTGTGTGTGTATGTGTGTGTGTGTGTGTGTGTGTGACATGCATTCATATATATATTTTTTATGATCAGTACTTTATTTTAGATTTTTTACAAACACATAAAACAGAAAACCTAAAATACAAACACAAGCAACAACAGCAGAGTACGTATTCATGGACAGACAAGATAGATAAGATAAACAAATAAAATAAAGAAAATTATCAAAATCAAATTAAAATGTGAAAATAGTTTACATTATTTACACTACCAAACGCAGCATCATCAACCATATCATGATGTGTAGTAATACAATAAACAATCAAGAGGGCATTGCCTGACCATGGATCACACCAAGGGACCTGCAACATGACTGAGGAACACGTCCCACTTCAGATCATATTTATCCAACTGATTATTCATCTTAAAGGATAACCTCTCCAAAGCAGCCACAATACCGAGCTGAGTGAACCATACATGTGCTGGAGGTAAAACCTCAACATGCATTCATATTATGAATTAATGTCTGCATTTGTGTGTGTTTAATCTAAGATTTTGTTAAGCTACCGTACGTTATGGGATATGGTTAGTCAAGTTGTGGTTAGGGAGTGTTTGTAGTCGTCAATGAGGAAAACCCAGTATAGCGTAATACCACTAAGGGTGTGTGTGTTTACTGTTTGTGCAATAATAGATGGGTGGTGTTGGTTGCATGTCTTTGGTATGCGCTTGCTGGGTTATTGTTTTTGCTGTCAGAAGGAAGCTCATTCTGATATATAGAGGCCCGTAAATCACACTGTGAAAATGCCAGTCAAAGTTCACACGGCCCTTGCTCATTTCATGGTTGAGTCTCCCGCTCCGTGAGCGAGGATGATGGTGTGTGTATTGATGATGTGTGAACGTGCATGTAAGTGCAACTTAAGGTGTGGGGGGCATGGAGAGCTGAAGCACATTTAAAGTATCTCTGTCATTTCCACTTTGCCAAAAGTCATTCATCTCTATTCAGTTTAACTGGAGCTCATGATTGTGTTTCCTGTCAGTTTTGTGCCCATTTTGCAGCACTATACTTTCCAACATGATTTGGCTAAAGGGATGTCAAGGCGATGGAGAGACTGGCAGGCCAATGCCATTATTTTAACACTTGCGTGATACGTTGGACTCAACATTCAAGAAAATGTATTGTCCAATTATTGCAAGCAACATGGACATTCATCTTTGGCTCACAGGCATGTCAGTAAAAAGAGAAATAAACAACATTTACAGACAGGTAACATTTACAATTGTAAAACAAAAAAAACAAGGGCTTAAGTCGATTAAGACAAATGGCACTGGGACAGATGTATTCACAGGATACAAACCAGGTTGTTGAATTGGCTTCTTTTCTGGTGTCTCCATCCAAACATCAGCACTACTAGTCCTTCATGGACAAGCGACTGGACTGCATTCTACACAAATGCAGCATGGTTACTCTTTACCAATGAAAGAATACAAAAATACAAACAGTGAAGACGTCAACCTTGGCTGCACTTTTAACCACATTTTTTGACATCTTCGGTGCAGTGGTACTACTGCACTAAAGATGTCAAAAACTGTGGTTAAAAGTGCAGCCAAGTACAGCTCGTAATGTGAGCCTATATTGT
Source organism: Protomyctophum parallelum (assembly GCF_964188405.1). Taxonomy (NCBI): domain Eukaryota; kingdom Metazoa; phylum Chordata; class Actinopteri; order Myctophiformes; family Myctophidae; genus Protomyctophum; species Protomyctophum parallelum. The sequence goes on from NC_139718.1 coordinate 12,835,349, forward strand.
ACTTCTGTGACTGGCAGGATGAACTCCTTCACCCTCAACAATTTGTACACTGCCGCCCCTTCATGTGCTGCCAACCACTTCCGAAAAAGCTATGGCAGCCTTATCGCTGTCAGACAGATAAATGGAAGATTGCACTGATTAAATAATCAATGGATTAACTAACTGTCATGTTTTTATTGTCTTCCTCGCAGCTATGGTGTTAGACGAGCTTTGATGTGCTGATAGTTGACGGGGCTTCCTTTTGTCTGTCTGATCTCATCCCACGATTCCTCCAGATAAAGATAAAGATGACAGCAGAATTGCTTCATATGACACTCTCATAAATACCTTCACATAATTGATAACATTGTTATGATGTGCCTTGAACTTTGACAAATAAAGTCAAAGCTATGCTCATCATTATCACCGGCATTGGCCTTTGACAGTTGCCTTGCTTGCCCCAAGATGAGGCAGTGCCAGTGATTTCTGGGCACTCCAAACCTGGCGTCCCTATTTTAGGCATTGACCTTTATTTTCAAAAATATGATATCCCAAAATATCAAAAATCGCAGAAATAGCAGATCTATAAACATGTCTAATACATGGGCTATTTTAGCTATTTGTCCTATAGTGCCTGAGTGGTACATACACCCATCCTGAGTATTTGGAGCACTAGTGTGCAGAATTCTTCAGCACCCAGGGAGCAACTCTAGCTAAGCTGTGAGGCCAGTAAGTGCAGTCTTTGGTCAAGGACACTGGCAGATTGTACATTCTGTGAGTACATTCCTGTCATGCATGTGTTTTGAAGTGAGGACAGCCGTGTAATCACGCGGAAAACGTGCAAACTCAACAAAGAAAGGCCCAGTCTGGTTAGAACTAGAACTCGACTGATTTTTGGGTTCCGATGCCAATCCCGAGTCCTAGATCACCGATTACCGATTACTTTCTTTTGTCCAAAAGTACATAATTTAAAAGTACATAACTTAGATTTAATTAAATGTTATAACCGGTAACATTTATCTTATTAGAAAACACATGTATCCAAATAAACTTTTGATTGTTATAAAATGTCAAATTAATTAAACTTCAGTAGTTCATCTACAAGTGAAGATCTGCTATTTTTGATAAATGTTATAAACTACACACCGGCAATGTTTTCAACTGAAAACTGAACGATATATTGGTCTGGCCCTTAGAACCCATGACCTTCTTGCTGTGACGCGGTCAGTGCATCAGTTGAACTTGCTGGTAGAAGCAGGGTTATCATAGCCTGGCAGAGGGTGGTAGAAGCATAGCCTGGCAGAGGGTGGAGTATCATAGCCTGGCAGAGGGTGGTAGAAGCAGGGGTATCATAGCCTGGCAGAGGGTGGATTATCAGAGCCTGGCAGAGGGTGGAGTATCAGATCCTGGCAGAGGGTGGACTATCAGATCCTGGCAGAGGGTGGAGTATCAGAGCCTGGCAGAGGGTGGAGTATCAGATCCTGGCAGAGGGTGGAGTATCAGAGCCTGGCAGAGGGTGGACTATCAGAGCCTGGCAGAGGGTGGAGTATCAGATCCTGGCAGAGGGTGGCGTATCAGAGCCTGGCAGAGGGTGGACTATCAGAGCCTGGCAGAGGGTGGAGTATCAGAGCCTGGCAGAGGGTGGACTATCAGAGCCTGGCAGAGGGTGGAGTATCAGATCCTGGCAGAGGGTGGAGTATCAGAGCCTGGCAGAGGGTGGAGTATCAGAGCCTAGCAGAGGGTGGAGTATCAGAGCCTGGCAGAGGGTGGAGTATCAGATCCTGGCAGAGGGTGGAGTATCAGAGCCTGGCAGAGGGTGGAGTATCAGAGCCTGGCAGAGGGTGGACTATCAGATCCTGGCAGAGGGTGGAGTATCAGAGCCTGGCAGAGGGTGGAGTATCAGAGCCTGGCAGAGGGTGGTTAGTGATGATTGGAATTCACTTCAGATTGTTGCGGCTGTACGGACTCAACTGGTCAGCTTACAGAGTCAATCTTCCACTGTCACTCTCCTCCACGGAACTGAACTGCCTAATAGAGCAGTCCTTTATGTATTCCCTTCTGTTACCGCGGCTCTTTTTTATGATGTCACTCTGCCGCTGAAGAGCTCGGGGCTGTTTTTTATGCCTGCTGTGTATGTTGAGCCACTTAAACTCACACCTCTCTGTTTATGGGTCCCATTCTGCCTCTCTGTCCTCAGTGTTCGCTGCTCACTATCTATTCAACAGGGCCCATAAAAGCCAGCCAGTCAGCAGTGTGGGAACTCACTCTCAGGCCTCTTCATGTACTGTAGCAGACCCCCCAGCTAAGTGCTGGGTGTGTGAGTGTATGTGCGTGTGTAGTATTCGTTTGTGTGTGTGTGCGTGTGTGGCGGGGCTATTGGCTCTTAGCTTCATTCTCAGCCCATGCTTTTCTATTTCTAAGTGTGTATGTGTGTGTGTGTGTGTGTGTGTGTGTGTGTGTGTGGGGGGGGGGGGGGGGGGGGGTGTAGTCGATGTGTTTGTCCAGTGGTTGTTGATTGGCTCCATCATCGCCAGCACTCCTTTCTCTGTTCTCTTCATACTTATCTTACTGTGGCACCACCCCACCCTGATTACTGCTCTTCTGGCCTAATGGGCTGTAATTAATAGGCTAGCAGATTGCCATCTATCTTTATAGTGGGGCTGCTATCAGTGGGCGTTTTGTTACTACATGTTAGTGTTTTTCGGGAATTATCCATCATTAATGTGTCATGTTCTTAGACACTTGGCTGCTACTGAAGTTTCTTTGCCACAGGCCGTTTGGCAGTGATATTCCTCGACTCCGATTCCTCCCAGAAGCCTTTTTTTTCTTCTTCTTTTTTTTTTTTTTTTTTACTTAAATCTTCCCTAAAGATGTTGCTGTTTACTGCTCTAAATGTATGCATCCACAAAACACATAGCTGGAATGCCTTTGAACGTGTCTGTGCAACACGGAAATCCTTCCCCTCTTCAGATACCCGGTGAGAAGGAGGGAAGCTCTTGGGGAGCACACCTGTGCTTGTGGCCATGGTGAATTCCTGCATAACTTTGTGTGCGGTTGGATGGTACTGGTGGTGGGGAGGACTTCCAGTCCTGTCCGGCTGTAGACCCTGACCCTGGGTTATGCGCCCTCCCCTACCCCTACCCCTTCCTCCCTGTCCTGTGGACCTGAAGCTCAGGAGCTAATAAGAGCCCCAAGCCTTACAAACCAGGGTCAGTCACTAATAATGTCCACTACAAGTCCAGACAGCCAGCGGGCCATAAAATTCTTATGTGGTCAAACTTAAATGTGAAGGTTTACTTACGCACAAGCATTTTACTGGTTGCTGCATGAGCTGTCGTTTGACGTATGAGCACTGTTCTGGTTTCCAAGGAAGGCCGGAGTCCCCCCTAGCAATGCAGAAATGTGGGTTGAGTTCAACAGTTGAAATGCTCTCATATATTCTGTGTTGGTTTGTTGTTGTTTTTGTTGTCTATTTTCATTGATTGGTATGGATTAGTCACATTAGCTGGACATTGTAAATGCATACATTGGTGTTCTTCTCACACATTGCAAAAGAGAGTGCAAGACGGAATCCTTACAGATCCATTTTTACATTTTGCTGTATACTTATGCAGATTTTCTTTTCCTCCTCCATGTCCTGCTCTTCACCTCATCGTTTATTCACTGTATTCACTCCCAAAATGCCCCTCAAGGAATATTCATTCACATTCATAGTCACTCATGCACTGCAGTGCCATTAAACAAACACAACATCATACCATCATAATTATCATAATAACAAAATACTGACACACACACACACACACACACACACACACACACACACACACACACACACACACACACACACACACACACACACACACACACACACACACACACACACACACACACACACACATACACACACACACACACACACACACACACACACACACACACACACACACACACACACACATATTGTCTGATCTCTGACCCTTCCCTCTTCCATTGTCCCACGCCAAGCACTCATATCTTTTACCTCTTTGTCACTGAGAGACTGTTGTAGCCCCAGTGTCCTACGTTGGGGTCAAACCAGGGCACACTTGAACTCCCACCAAAAGAACCCAGGTCACCGGAGAAACATTTGAACTGAATTTGACCTGTTAGACACTATAGTTGGTCTGTCTCCTTATGTTTACTGCTCTTTCACACACTTTTCTCTCTCTGGCGCACGCACACACACACACGCACGCATGCACGCATGCACGCACACACACACACATTCTCTATTTTACTTTCCATTGCCCTTCGGTGTTAACATAAATGTCTAATGGCTGCAGTGGTTCAAAGCTGTAGACAACTGTAGTTAGAGGACGGTTCCCATGCGAACAGCCCCAGAAAACTGTTCTTATGGAGGTGTTAAGCTATAGATGGGGCTATAAAGGCTCTACAGTAGTCACTGAAAGTCATGGTTATGGCTGGCATGATGGTGGCGGGGGGCTGAACAATGCTGTAATTAGCTCATAAACAAAGGGAGGGGGAGATCAGAGGGGGCAGTCGGGCGTCCCACTCCTTTGAGCTCCGCAAACAAAGCCCCCTGTCCCCCCGTGCTTGTTGTGTCTCACTGCGAGGTGCTTCCTGACAACATGAAAGACTCACATTCCAAATAGAGGCCCGGAAGAGAGATGGAACCCCGTACGTCCCCTCTCTCTCTCTCTCTCTCCCTTTCTCTCTCTCTCTCTCTCTCTCTCTCTCTGCTCGATGTTGACATTGCTCCTCCGCTCAACCCTCCAGTGTGTGTTTGGGTCCCCGTGGCGACCGTCAGGGCTTTCATCTCTCCTTCTTTAACTCTTGCGTCCGTGACTTTGGGGGTCCGTCTGTTTTATTGCTCCCTCTTTGTTTGTGCACCGACGGTGAGACACGCCGCTGGGAGGCTGTCAGGATGTGCTCTGCACGCACGCACACACACACACACACACACACACACACACACACACACACACACACACACACACACACACACACACACACACACACACACACATCATCATCATCACTTGTTTGTGTTCATCTATGGAAGCTGTCAAGTGCTTCAAGGTTGTGTGTGTGTGTGTGTGTGTGCGTGTGTGTGTGTGTGTGTTTGGGCATGTGTGTGTGTGCACGCGTGTGAGAGAGAGAAATGCATGTCTATCTCTATGTAAAAGTGTCATTGTGGGTGGGCTTTTTTGTTTACACTTGAGAACATGAAGGGTTTGTATTTATGTGTTTAACTGTGTGTGTACGTGCATCTGTGTGCGTACGTGCGCACGCGTCTGTGCACGAGGCCTCCTAAAGAAAACACAGGCCGACTGCCACCTGAGGATGGCTCGGCAATGGGTCAGAGGCGATCCCTCCACTTGTTTGTGTGAATGTTATCATCTTCTGTTTCCTGTCAAAACAGGAAATGACACAGGCAAAAAAGAGAGGATAGGAAAGTGCTGCCTTGATGCGTGTGTTGGCTGGAGGTCCATGTACTGCAGCCCTCCGTGACAGTGACCCCCCCAGGTCAGGAAAAACAGACCCATTCAGGGCGTGACTCGCAGTGGGGGTACTTCACTGCGTTATTTTTATCACTTTCACAAAACGCAGGGAGGGACCCTTTTTCCCCTCCCCAGCTGTTGACACAGTCCTGGGCCATTCTTCCTACCAAAACAGAGACCCTGCCGCAGAGCTAGACCTGGACAAGTCCCATCTAGCTGCGTCCCCCTGGCTGGCAGCCGCACATGATTCTACTCTCTGTTTAGGAAAGGAAATCCCCTTTTGGCATTTCGTTAATCATTAAAGTGAGTCCCTCGTTTTTTTCACAAGCGATCCTTTGACCTCAGCGCACAATGCCTTTTTCCGGGTAGGAATGGCTGTGTGATTTTATCCATCCATCACACCTATCCATTAATTCATTGCCAACAGGAAGACAACCCCTCTTTCCACACACCTAGTGGGCTAGCATCCACTGTGTGGCCGTAGCATAAAACACGACGTGTACATTCCAGACTCTAGAGTTATCTATCAGGGTGATGCAGGCAACAGCTTATTGCTGATGGTATGGAATGTACAAGCCTTGCAAGACAAAGGGAGGAAATCATATTACTATATTGGGGAGGTGCCGACCACGTGAATATAGATCATTTTAAAAGATCAGTTTAAAAGATGAAGCAGTTGATGTTTCTTTTTCGTAGATTTTTCTTAACCACTTAAACCCTAAATATGTGTTGTCCGTGGTCCCCACTGGGTCTGTCCTTTTTTCCCTCTACAACAAACCCCAAACAGGATGCTATCGGGTTCATGTGGTCAATACATTTGGGTTGGTACGCGTATACTCATATACTGCTTCATATTCTTAAAATGTAATGTACATGATGCATGGTCTGCTTCCATATGGCTAAATGAGAAGGCACGGACAGGCATGCCGCACCTCAAACAGCTGATTAGGGAGTCTGCTAATTATTGACTGGTAAGAAATGATAACCATTGACCTGCTCTGCTTTGCTTTAGGAGCCACTAAAACTGAGAGCTGCTCCCGTGGAATGCTTGGAGGTATAATCCTCACTTAGGCTTTTTATGGGGTTGCCATTAAAAACGACTGCTTGTACAAGAATGCCATTGTTAGACTAACCGCTATAGCAAACCAGATTGCACCTGAGTGGAGGTGGAGTCAAATCCTAAGTGTTTATTTTACTCAGAGAGTATACCTCTTCATGTGACCACCGCGCTCTGACTTAAGGTGCGTTACCCGTTCATATCATATCAAATAAATAACGGTAATGGGTCGCACACACCAAGACTGCATTTCAGTAATTTATTCTTGCATTTTATACAGGAGACAAACGTTTCAGCTATCCAGCCTTCATCAGTGTGATGGTGTGTGCAACCCATTACCGTTATTTATTTGATTCCGAGAGTATAGACATCCACCAAATGGACCTGTGAAGGCCCATTTGGTTCCGTTTGCACAAAGAAAAATAGTGTTGTCACATTGTGTCATCAAACAGGATGGCACCCATGACATGTTTGAGAAGACAACTATGCGACATGCGATTGAAAATCGGCAAAGTGATTCCTTCAAATTAACACAGATAATCTTTCTGTGTTGAAGAGCTAAATAGCCATCAGTTCTTCTCTGTGAAGAACAAAATGGCTGGATGTAACATCTGACATCTTAGCCAGTTTTGAATTGATTGATAAATAATTGAATGTGAGGCCAGCTTCCATCAGCTCATCGGCGTGTCGGGGCGGGCGGGAGGCAGTCAGGTAGCACCGGTGGCCTGCTCCCTTCTCTGTGACCCAGATTAAGACGTGGCGTGTGTTTGCTGACTGGGGTCGATGTCATCAGCGAGGAGGTCAGAGTTCATTTGTCTTCCTGACAGACTTTGCGGTGGCGTTGCAGCGCTCGGGCAGAAGGCCACACGGATGCTGACCTCCATGAGTCGCACAATTAGTTACCCTTTGACCCCCACAGTCCCACAATCAAACCCTGAGCACGGACAGAGCATGCTTCTGCATCCCTAGACCCAATTTACAGCACACACGTGATTGTGAGTATTTGTGTGTGTGCGCGCGCATGTGTGTGTGCGTGCGTGCGTGTCTGCAATGCATGCGCTTATGCATTCATACAGTATGTAATGTGTACATGTCAGGTCATTACCAAATACATTTTTAGGTTTTCAGCTTCATGAGCCTTGATGTAGTGTGTGATTCGGCCGTACATGATGTAATAGCGCCAAACTCCCAGCTCCCACTCCAGTGTTCTGCATGAAATTAGTAGAACAAAGTGATCAGCGCTGGAATGCATAAACAGGAACACCCTGGGCCTGAACATGATGCTATATCTGGCTAAACCCCCTGTTCTTCTGGAGTCATAAATATATAAAAGATATATTACTCTGCATCATGGTGAATGGAGTAGAGGCTGGCTGCTGTAGTCTGGAGAGCTCTTCCTCTGCTTGACTGAGGATTGTTATTTCACTGCTTTGTTCCTCAGGCTCTTACGTGCAGTAAAAAGTCTTACATCAGAACAGAACTCATGTAGAGACAGACTGAGACAAAATAAATGCCATTGTACCCTTGAGCAAAAGGTATAAATCGGGCCCCAGAATCATGCTTCGGTTTGCCATGTTCCATTTTGAATGCTGTACAGGTGTGCTTGCTGTGCACGTGCACCAAAATAGCCCACAAGCTCACACAACATGTCGCAATGCGACAGGTAGATTGGCTATTTCCGCAGTGGGACACTGTCTTAGGCCAAATTATAAATCAGGCTTTGTTAGTGTGTTTCTGTGTGTCACAGCCAATAAGCTCTGTGACATAAGGGACGTGGTGAGCCCGGGAGTAGGCAACAACAGCCTGCATTCCAAATACAAAGCTGCCAACAACTCCAAGGCTATGGTGTTGTGATGAGAGACGATGATGACTGCCATGTCTTTGTTTGTCTGCCCACGTTTTCATGTCCATGAGGTGAGAAGAGAGCACTTTTGTAAAGCTGTAATTTGCTCTGCAGAAGTAGGCCCGACGATCATATTACTACCTTCGTGTGATCCTGTGATCGAGATTTGTCCAAACCTCTGAGCGCATGTAAAGTCTCGTTCAGACAGGTCGGTCCATGGTCTGCAAAGTCTCAATAAATACACTTAATTAATCTGCTCTCTCCTGTTTCTGACTGAAGGTGTCTGAGAATCAACGTGAAAGATTTTCTTCATTATTTATTTCTGTATAATGTCCAGAATCACAAATAGTGTATTGAAAAGGTTCGATGTGTGTTTGCAATTAAACCAAAGGCAAATCTGCATACCCTCAGTTTATATATTATATAAATACCTCTCCCCCCCCCCCCCCCTCTCTCTCTCTCTCTCTCTGTCTCTCTCTCTCTTTTTCTCTCTCTCTCTATACGCACTGTGTATAAAAGCTCAGTGTACATTTTACTCGTGCACAATACAGTTGTACACTCTCAGAGTCTGCATTTTACTGTGTTTTTAGCAGAAACATATGTCCATGTCTTTCAAACTAGCCCAAACTAATCACTTCCAGCTCATTTAAATGTTAAGTGAAATGCTTGATTGGCCTCAAGGCCACGTTTGCACTATTCCATTCTTCCTACAAGACAAAGTGGCAAAATGTGCATACAAACCGCTCTCGATAAGCAATGCATTCTCTGACTCAAAATGAACATTCTTTGCAGATTAGTGCTAGCTAGTCTTACCAGGCCAGACAGTTAAGCCTGCCCTACACCCTTATCTTTCTGAGATTGAATTCACTGTCGTCTAGACTCTAGACATCTCAATTAGCACAAAAAAACCAACAACAAAATACTGGTTATTAACAGCAGTGCTTATCTCAATAAATACTACCAGCGACTGGTCCTCCTAGATGGACAGTTTCCCATTAATAGTTCGCTCCTTTGCCAAAAGACCCAAACTGATGTTTACATTTATTTGCCATAATTGTGCTCTCTGAGAATCCATTGGGATGGTAATGGTTGTCTTTCATGATTAATTAATATTTCCCCCAGTCTCTGCCATACCTATGATGTCACACAAGGTTGGTTCTGTCACTTGCAACTCTGTTGTTCCATTGTTCTGCTCACACGCAGCAGCTTCGTGGAGACACAAAGGATGTCACTCTCAGAGATAATGCACTGCTGGCAGGGAGGAGATGGAACTGGAAGGCAGAGCAACCCCTCACCTTGGCTCAGCGAGAATTGTGCCCTGCTTTGTGAGCAGTGACAAAATGAGAGACACTATAACCGTTGGTTTCCAATGCCACCGGCACCGGCGCTTGTTTATGCCATAATCTCTTCATTGTTAAAACCTTTAGTCAGTTAGTGTGTCGTTCTCATATCAGTCTGGCAAATGGGTTTTAAAGAGGAAACGGTGATATTCAGTTAAAAAAAAAACCTTTTAATCGACAATAAGCGCTTACTGTGCCTAATTATATGTGCCACCTTCAGAACAACTCTATAGCATAAGCGTATATCCTCCTGGTAGAGAGAAAGAGGGTGCCTGAAACTCATGCAACATTTAAAAAAAGTTGAATATTTATCCGCATGGCAGTATGCCAGCATAATTACCGTGCCGTCCATTCCACAGGGGGAGGTGAAGAGAATAATTGTAGTATAGGATACTCAACATTTCACCTCGTCGTCACTTTCATGCAGCTCTTTTCTGACAGCAGGGAGTGGCGATGATGAGGAAATATTTATTTTTCACACAGTCACCACTGTCTTCCATGAATGAATTTGTGCCATTGTAATAAACTGAAGGTGATTCAAGACAATTGTTTACACGTATTTGTACTGACTGTATGTTGTTGCTAACATTCACAGAAAATGGCTAATTTACAAGCTTAGTGTGTTGCAACACATTGTGAGCTTGTAGAATAGATACTTTTCGATTGGTGTAGACTCTAGAGGCTAAAGAGGAGGGGGGGCAGTCAGTAGTCAACAAATTATGTTAGGTAATTATATAGATAAAATGATACAGTCCGATAGTGCAGGTGATGTGTAGCGGGAAATGTTTCCCATGCTGGGGATAGATCTGCATAATGCCTTATGCAACTCTCTGTATGACTCTCTGTATGACTCACTCCCTTTGCATTTTTATTCAATAATTATCCATTCACTTGTGTATTTCAGTGTTTGCTTATGCCGCAGTTTATGAAATGCGGGTTACTTCCTATAACCTTCAGCAGTTGTATTTTTTTCTCCCCAAACCAATTGCAGAAAGGGAGTGTTCCTCCAAATCCTTCACTAGAACAGAACCACCTAAAAAATGGAGTTCAAGATGTGGGACAGGTCAGAGAGGCAGGTGGCCTTCATCACTCTATGTATGTAGACTGATTGGGGAAATTAATGAAGTACATTTGGCCTGTAGCTATTGTATCTTTCTGCATTCTCCTCTTTGCCTGTAAATGAAACTGGAGTGGGCTTTCAACAAGTGCCAGTGCATGGCACAGAATACTGATTGTTTGAATTAGGGCACATATGCTGCACGCCGGTAAAAAGGATGTTGTAAGTGAATGGAACAGCGTTGCCCACCCCTCACTATAACAACTCCCCTTGGCAAGTGGATGTATTTTGGTGAAACGTGACAGCTGTGAACCTTTTGCATTCTTCATGCACATGACAGAACACAATAACACATTTAGAGGAAAAAGAAGAGGAGGGGTGGACTCTAGGGCATTCACTTCTAGTCATTTAGTTGACGAGTTGCCTAGTTTACTAGTCGACTAGTTGTTTAACTACCTATTAAAGTATGTAACAAAAAAATATTTGTACATTTAAAAACTGTGTGTACATTGTTGACTATAACTACTACTATCTACCTGATCTTGAGGCCTACATTTTTTTCCTTTTTTCTTATCAACTAGTCAACTAGTGGATTTACTAGTCGTAGTTGCTTAATGCCCTAGTGGACTCCTATAATTCTCGCTACTTTTCATTAAGTGTTTGCTTCTAGTTAATGTTCACCCTCTTTCACTTTCTCAACCTCCCTCCTCACTTACCCTCCCTTCACCTGGAAAGCTTACAGAGGCACCTGGCTCCTGCTTTCACCAGCTTGTCTGTTGAATTTTTCATTATTTACTCATTCAAGTTTTTGTTTCAGCAAAACCACCAACTGGCGGGGTGGGAAAAAAGATGATACCTTGAGAGTTTTCTACAGTAGGAGCTGGAAATCAGCCACATACTAATTAGAGAGTGCACACTAGTTGGAGAAAGAAGGCATAAACATAATCCTCTGCCTCCCCCAGTAAGATCAGCTGCAGTATGTAACCTCTGCTGGCTGCCTTGCCTGACTTTCTCCGCAGCGGTTGTAGCCAAGTGAGGGGTAGATTTCTTGGGGAGACAGAATCCTTCTGTGTAATCCTTCTACAACTTAATCGACCGATTCAGCTGTCCGTTATTGACACATGATGGATTTTTCCCCAACTATACTTAATGAGAAAAGTTGGGATGGAGAATCGCTGCTGTGGTGTGCTCTGCAACACTCACCACAACCACAGTGAAACTATAACTCCTATAATTGATTAGAAGTGGATATGACTAATTAAAAGCCCCAAACTAAAGTAGCGACTGTGTGGCATAATTTGGAGTTTGACATTTCCAATTATCTGTCACTATAGTCAGTGGTAAAAACTGAGAGTTGTAGAAGAGTATTGATTTGTCTGTGTGAAGTTTATTTTTTCTATTAAGGTGAATGATTGATATGTTTACCACTAGGTTTATGATGAAGATGTCTCCCTAGCACTTTGTAGAAGTCCCTCACTCTCTGTCTGGGGAGAGTGTGGGCGTTGGGCCTTCCACTCCCGGGCGCTTGCTGGAGTGGGCAGTGGGGAGGGAGGCGGGGCGGGGGAGGGAGGCGAATGAATGTCTGTCTAAACAGTCTGAAGGGACCTTGTTTTCTTTGTTTGCGCGAGTGAACAGGAAGAGGTAATTAACTGGCCAAGTGGCGAAAGGCTGGAGTGATAGATGGGTGAGATGTAAAGAGACAGATGGACACACAAGGGGCGAGAGTGTGTAGTGTGTGTGTGTGTGTGTGTGTGTGTGTGTGTGTGTGTGTGTGTGTGTGTGTGTGTGTGTGTGTGTGTGTGTGTGCGTGTGTGCGTGTGCATGCGCGCACGCACTCACACACAAATGCACACAATTCTCGCCCATTTCGCCCTCCTTACTTTGTATGATTACATTGGTGCCTTAAAGGTCTATATTATTTATCCTTCCTCGGAGAAGAGGAAGTGACAAATGGTTCAGCCAAGGAGGTGGAGGGGGGAGTGACACATCATTATGTGAGGTCATTTGATGACACCGGGGCTCTGGGTTGTTTGGCAGAGATCCAGCAGTGACTTCTATGTTTAACCTGGATGACAGAATGACCGTGGATAGACAGTGACTGTGACATATGTTTTCATAAATGACAGCAGAAGGAGTATATGGGTTGTTTTTTCAATTTAGCATGAATTGCAGTGTTTACTGTACAAGGAATCTGAAATCAGTGTTTTTTAGCTTTTCTGGGACAAGCGTTCAGTTAAAATAGCAGAAATCTTCATAACGTGCTGCAAAGTCTCATCTTGTAGATCAGCTATTTTTCATAGAGAGTATAGAGCTGGGGGACCCCCGTTTATATAATGGGGTTTAAGTCATGGTTAACGCAAAATAGGATTAAAATAGTTAAAATGCAGGTGAGAACAGAATTAGTTAGGGAAGGTAGATGAAGTGTGATTGTAGGGAATAACAGTGAGGATGGGTGAAGCCATCTTGCCTTGAGAGTGAGACTGTGCGGTGAAGCCTATTTTGCATTTCTGCAGCAGCTTGCTGTCAGTCAGAGGCAGTCAGGGACAAGTCACAATGCTGGTTGCACAGGAGAGCCCAGCCTCTACTACTGCAACGCATACAGTACAAGTCTTCAGTCTTCTGTCATGTAATGGAATACTATTGCAAGACATTGATGCACCACTTTAAACTCAGGTAAATATCTGACTGCAGAATTTGATGGTTAAATGTGTTATTGTGATTGATGCCATTGATGTGAATCAGTTTTTAATTTTTTTGCAAGATTAGCAAAAACTGCAAACATTACTGTAACTCATCTCTGTAAAAATAAAAAGTTACTCTAAATAATTATATAATGGAACATTCAAAGTTGGTAAGAAATATCACTGTGAATGTTGTTTCACTCTGGGTTTCTATGTTTTAAATTGGTTCATAGCCTGTGATACAAAAGTCTAAATTACATCATGGGCATTAAGCAGGCAGAAGCGCGTCAAGTTATTAGAATGCTCCAATAACAGATCCTGGGTAATGCCACCTATACAGCCCACTGTTTTAGCACAACAAACAACATCTGCATTTAGTGATGTTAACTCTTATTCAGCAAGTTTTCTCTGTGAGCCTTGTATTTTTTGGGAAAGCCTAAATAACTGTTTATTTAACCACATGAACTTTAGGATCCTCTTCTGGGGCAAACATTCAGAGAAAATTGCAGATCTACAAGCTCATAAGTTACGCATCTGACTGCAACGTGTTGTGAGCATGTAGATCGGCCATTTTCGGCATCTAGATTCAGTGTACAAGGGGAAAGATTTGTGAACCCTGGTCAACTACTGTAGGGTTTGAGACGAGTACTTGTGTCAAATCTACACTGCAGACATCTGTTTGATGTGATTTGGTCAGTGGCCCTATTTAGTTCTCCAAACTGGGGGCGTCCACTCCTCACAGAGGTAAATAGCATGCTTGTGTGATATCCTGAGTCATTGTCTTCTCTGCCTCCAAGCAGGCAGTGGTTAAACTTAATGGCCTGTGTCCCAGATCCACTGATGGCCGTCTCGGCACTAAAAGCTCTAACCTGATATCTCATCAGATCTATGAGTCAGCCAGTGTGCTGCCGAGGCTGTCCAGCGACCCACTGCTCCAGGGGAAGTGGGTTGAGTTAGCTCACTCAGAGGGCAGTCTGGTGGACCCACTGCTCCAGGGGAAGTGGGTTGAGTTAGCTCACTCAGAAGGCAGTCTGGTGGACCCACTGCTCCAGGGGAAGTGGGTTGAGTTAGCTCACTCAGAGGGCAGTCTGGTGGTCGGTGTGGTAGACTTTGTGGGGAGACTTGAGAAAGAGAAGGGCAGGGGGGGGGGGGGAGGATTATACCACTGGATCTGTGCTTTTATCCTGGGAATGTAATCTGGTCTAATGCCCTGTGGTCACCCAGGGCAAGGCTAGCAGCTGTGCTCATTTTTCTCTAGTCTGCCTGTCAGGGTGAACCAGGGCAGGCTACCTGTGGGAAAGGAGGGCTGGTAGAACGAAGCTCTCGTCTGCACCCCATATCTGGACTAGACTTCTATGGTTTATTGGGGGGGGGGGGGGGTCTTGAAGGGTGATCTCTATGAGACCCATGGGGCGGTGAGGTAGAGGCCAACAGTGTCAGAGGTCAAGTAAACAAAGGTGGCTCCGTCTCATCCTAGTTGGGAAGTGAGGGAAGAGAAAGCTGAGAGTTGTGAGTCCTAAAAGGCCAGCGAATTTTGGCAGCTGCTGTGTGGTCTTGATTTTTTTTTAAATATATACAAGGAATGCTGTCATAGGAAGTAATGACTAGTGAGGTATTGTAATGTGGTAGTGGTTGAGAACAAAGTTTAGTGTGGACTGTGGAGAGATATAAAGCAGCGTGTTGTTCCACTGACTCATAGTAGGGAAACTGCTGCCCCCCCATAACCCCAACCACTACATCAATACCAGAGAAAGCTGTGAAAAGGGAAGGAAGGAATGGAAGAGTGAGTGAACAATTTATGTAATTTGAAAGCCAACTCTCTGGTGTTCTTGTTTTATTGCATGATCACAGAAATGTTCAGAGGAGCTGATTCGTGGTGAAGGTCACCGCTCTATCTGATTGGCGTTATAGCTAAACGCTTACAGAAACACAATGACAATTAGGATTTATTGTGGGCCTGAGCTGTTGGAATAACCTTTCAACTGACATTCACGTTACAGAAAAACAAATCACACTAACCAGGAGACCTTTGAGCGGCAACAAAAAAAAACCCTGATAAAGCACCAAACATCAAGCTGTGCCAGAATTGTCTCAATTTTCATTCATAGTTGCACAGCGCACACTGATAATAATTTCAATATTTGCTACTTCCAAGTTCCAACACTGGCGGGTCACTGGGAGCCTGCATGCCTGGGAAATGTCTGTTTGGCTTAACTGGAATAGAAAAAGTGGTTTCCCAGAGTATTTTACTTTTAATGGAGCGTGCCTAAAAGTGTCTCTGCTAGCGTGGGGCCTCATGCATTTCAAATCACTATGACCTCCTCCCGATTTAAGCATGCTTGGCTGTATCCGGCCTGGTGCTCCACAGCAGAGCGACATCAAACGCTGAATGCAGACACGGTCGGAGGGTGGTTTTCCTTTGTCTGGTTGCAGTGGAGGTGCGTTCAAAGCAAAGGAGGGGATAAACGGGGTGTGGTTTGAGGATCATCTCTGTTTGACTTTGCCTGGCTCTGTTTGTACCCCCCAAAGAAGCGATGGGGTGAAGAACTCACACACATCTTTCTCCCCCGTGTGTCCATGTAAGTGGTTACAGCTCGTTTCCATCAGCCCCAGGGCTCTGGTCTTCAGTGGTGACACCCTCATCCATCCTGTTAGAAAGACAGTCGGACACTTAGCTTGCTGGACTGGTTCCCTCTCCTGCTGGTGCTCTGGTTCTCATCATAGTTGGTGAGTTTATAGAAACGGCTGATTCTACAGCCAGCAATCTCTCTCACTTTCTCTCTCTCTAATTCTCTCTCTCTCTCTCTCTCTCTCTCTCTCTCTCTCTCTCTCCATCGCTCTCCCTGAGCACCTCCTTTCCATAATAAGGCTGCGGGATCCGGCTTCATTTGTCCCCAGAGTTTAACAAAGATCTTTGCTGACAGGCGGTATAAACTAACACAACCACCCACCAACGTTCACGCGAGGGCCACTCCAACCAGCCTCGCTCCACCCCTCAACCTGTCTCTCTTTGTCTCTAACAGATAGACACACAAATGCATGTGCTCACTCTTCTCTCTCCACTGCATCAGTTATATTCTCCCTACCCAAAGCTCAGAGTGCTCGTGTTGAAAAGCTCAGCCATCTTATATACTTCGAACAACAATGGTCAGAGAGGCAGCGCCTTGAAGTCGCTCCACATCTCGCTGTACACAGGAATGCTTTGAACGCTTGCATTGTGTTGATGAAACAAGGCTACTGTTAACAGCTACTTGCACCTGTCAGTAATAGATCACATGGATAATAAAAGAAACAATATGGCTCTTGGGTGTGGTGCGTTCATGCGTTGTGCGTTTCATGTTTTCCAGTTTTATGTTTGACGAAACCTCTAGGGAACAGAGGATTTCTACAACCATTACATGTGAATGCCATTTCTCTGAGTGATATGTGAAATAACACGTTTCAACCATTATGTGTGACAATGGATTAACAGCATCATATCATGGACAGTGTTCTGCATGGTTTTTCCGTCGTCATCATCATCATCATCATCATCATCATGACTGTCAGTAGCCTTGCGGCACTGACCCCTCTTTCACTCGGTGGGGCATAAAGCGAATAGGCACCTTCACAAGAGAAGGCTACTCTAACCTCCAGATCCCTAAAAGGACAGCAGATGGCCTCAGCTTTGTGTTGCTTTTTTATTAGCTCTCCTAAATCAACACCTAACAATGCATGGAGAGAGGTACAGAAGTACAGCCTGGACCGATACGGAAGGGGGGATTGATTTCCTCTTCCTCTGGCCTGAGGTCTGAGGTGGGCACGTCGGAGGGTTGAGAAGTATGAGGAATGATGGAAGGTTATGACTCTCTTCATCTTTCCAAAAAATAAAGCCAGACTGAACCATGTAACTATTAGGCTGTTTCCTTTCTCTCTCTCTTCCACTGATTTCTCTCCCAATTCATCACAGACTTATATATGCCTAATTTGTACTTCGTCGTACAATGTGTCACTTGCCAACAATCTTATTATCGGCGAGCGACAAAGTATAGATCAGGGTTTTGTGAAAATCTGGAGCATCTTCTGTTGTGCATAAACATCTGGCAGTGAAACATCACACTCACGTGTACCAATATCTGGCAGCATTAGATATAATTCCTTGAATCTCTTCGGTATTTATATACTGTAAGCCTCTTACATTGAAATGCAATGCACCATCATACTGTATATGGTATAGCTATAAGAAGATAAATTGTACTTGTGTGTCTGCCATTAGCCAACATGGCTGTGGGGTTTTCTTCATTCTGAGCGTGTTTGGCGTTCTTCCTTGCATCCTGTCCGTGCCTGCCCAAGTGTAAAGTAAGTAGCCTATATAGTCGATCATTAACCACAACCTCTTGGCGGTATGAGGAGATTGGGTTGATTTAATGTCAGGTCAAAAGTGAAGGTCCAATCACGGTTCTCTATACCTGAATGTCTGCTATAACACTTAACACATGGCTGAACCTGCCTGGAGATGATACAGAAATCACAGAGAGATGGCCAGCAGTCAAGGTTGACTGAGTGTAATTCAATCTCTTATCTTATTTCTGTTCTCATGTGAAAATCAGGCGTGGCGGCTCGTTCAATCAGTGGTTTTCTGTAGGATGATGCTAAATGTTGCATGATCATTGTGGTGGACTGCTATAGTGATGGCAGCTGGAAGGTCAGCTAAAAGTCCTTGTATTGAACTGCTGTCATAGATTTAGAGTCCCCTGTCTGTCTATGCGGGCCCTAAGTCCATTGGACTGGCTTTATTAAGTGGCACCGCATTAACCCACTGTGGATTGTTGTTTGCCCACTGTCTCACTCTTCTTGATCACCTCTGAGGATCCACAGAGCGAAGGCCTCGTAAACATTTATGTATGGGCTGTGGGCTTCTGTCTTAAGGCACTAGAACCCCTTTATGCCTCTTAAGAGACAGTGGTGTGCTCGCATGCATGTGACCACGAGAGACAGAGACTATAATATAGTCTGTGTGCATAATTTGTGTGTTCATGCAAACGTGTTCATCTTAAGTTGTGTGCCTATACCGCACTTAAGTGTGTGAGATAAGAAATGATTTGAATAGTAATGGTTTGGTAGAGAGAGGCTGACAGCCATTTTGTCCTCTGCATGCCTTCCAGCAGGCAATACTGTAGTTATTTTCTCACTGGTGGCCTTGTCATAATGTTTTCATGCTGGGACATATGATATCTAAATAGTATGTCCTCAGCTGTTGTCTTCTATCCGTGTCCCTCCCTGGCTGTGACACAGGCACCCCGGGGAGAGACTCCCAAGAGATTTACAGAAAGGACAATGCCCTGCTTGTCACCCTTTCTAAAATCGCTGAGCTCTGCACGACTGTCTTCATTCTTTATGAAGATTTACTTTTGACATTTTAAGGCTTTATTACAAATATGTCAGTGTAGAGAGACAGTAAACCAAGGGTAGAGAGAAGAGAGACATGTTGGACAAGACAGAGGTCAGATTTGACGCCTGTCTGACCACATGCCCACTAACTGCCTGAGCCACCAGGCACTGCAGGTACCCGCCAACTTTCTCAATTCTGAAGGGATATAAACAGCTTTACAAATTATATAAAAGATACAGTATGTAGTGTTTGAGTTTCTGTTCTCAAGGAATGCCTAAAACTCTGCCACTAATCGCCCCTCAGTCCCATTTTCATCTCATGTCCTCAGTTGTTCAGCCTTGTCGTTGTGTGGCTTCTTGTTTGGTCTCGGGTCACTAACGGCCTCCGTGAAATGAGCACATGCCTGAGGGCCCTGAACAGCAGTCTCTGGTTGCAGGGCAGGCGAGGTAGCTCAGTCTAAACAAACTGTTGTCCTGCGGAGGACGTGGAGGAAGTGCTTAAGTCAGGGAGTGAGGGTCCCAGAGGGACGTCGGGGGACCACACCACTCGCTGACCCACTGACATGCCTGGAAAATGTGAACAGTCAGGAAATTCTTCCAGCGATACGATATATCACTGACTCCACAATGTTGCACGCATATGGATTGTTGTATTGCACATGGTGATAATTTTGTGTGTGTGTGTGTGTGTGTGTGTGTGTGTGTCTGTGTGTGCGTGTGCGTGTTTACTCGGCAGGACCCAGGATATGCCGCCTTCATCTTTGAGCAGATCGTTGTCCCTGGGTGCCATGATGCTGGTGGTGTCGCCTGCTGCCCGGTGTGCTCCACGCCCCTCCGCCAACTGAGACAGGAGGCGCTGCAGACACTCCACGCCCCCGCGCTCTCCCTCAGCCCGGACATGCCCGCGCCGCCCACCACCTCCCTCCCGGGGCAGCTTCCCAGGTCCAACGCCCCCGCAAAGCAGCTGTCGAAAGGCCACGCCCATCATGTCCACACCCACGTCTTGCCTGGAGGCGATCGGCGCAGGGGCCTCGGGTGGCCGCACGGCTCCGCGGGGCCCAAAGCCAGCGTTCAGGTGACTGTGGGAGGAGGGCAGCTCACCGGGGCCCTCGGCTCAGTGACCATCCAGGCCCAGCAGTACCTGGAGGGAATGTGGAGCATTTCCAGAGTCAACAATTTCCTCCCTCAGCCCAGCCCGGTAAATGTTTTAATTTGTATTTTTTTCCCCCAGAGTATGGTTATCATCACTTGAGGATGAGGATTATTATGATGCAATGAATGAATGAATGAATGAATGAATGAATGAATGAATGAATGAATGAATGAATGAACAAACGAACGAACGAACAAATTCATTCATTCATTCAGCATCATCAGTTACTATATAAACAGGGTTAAGAAATGATGAGGTTTTACCGTATTTATTTTTTAAGAGTTCAACAAAATATACAGTTTAACAACAAATTGAAGAGGACATTTATACTCATTGAATACAGTTGCATACTGAGGTGAATCATCTTCATTTGTCCAGGGCTAATGTGAGTTTCCATCTTGAGGATAAATTGAAGATAATTCCATGAAATATAGATGTGGATACCCTCTGTTGTCCTACATGCCTGTCTTTAAGTGCTCGTCAGGTCGTGTCATGTCAATAGATACGCTACATTTCAGCCCTTCAGAGAGACCTGAGCCTCCAGAGGTTTTCTGTGTCAAAACTCTGCATGAGTGCTGACCTCTCATTCCTCAGTAGTCAAGGAGCCTGGGTGAGCTAAGGTCAGGGGTCAGCGCAGCACTAATCTTCTGACCTCCTCCTCAAGGGCATTTTAAATGACCACCCCACGGCGTCTCCATAACTTCTTTCTCATGTGGGATAATAACGGTTAGTCACTGCTTTGTTTGATGTGTCACAGGCTGTGGAGAGTTCTGAGTGCCTCCCCTGGTGATGTGGGATTTAATGACTAATCATGCTGTACCACCAGCAACGCACTAATTCATTTATTGGCACACTGATACAATTTTGTTTCATTCTTCTTGCCAATAGAGACCCAGAACCATAGTAACATGCTAAGCCTCATTTTCATTATAACCTAATGTTTTTCTTACGCTAATCAAAGGTGTGCTGTTTTCTGACTAATCTCCTCTTGCCATGAGAGGGACATCTGGTCGTAGACCTGGCTTTGACACGCCACTAGGCCATTCTACACCCGACAGACTCGGTGTACAGAACAAACTCTCCAATCATTTCAGCAGGTGTGCTACTGCAGTGCTAACCTTTCTTCATCGGAAATGTTGAGCAGGTCCTCAATTACAGTACATTCTATATTTTTCATCTCTGTGCCAGGCAAGTAAAGACTGCAATCCATTATGGGCTTTGCTAGTGTTATTCCTTCTTTTCTGCTCGAAAATTTAAAACAGATTTTCACTTTTTTAATGTCAACAAGTGCCGTTAGAGCCAGTTTATGGGAGGCCACCAAAAGCTTTTAACAGCATGTGTGCAATCTAGGGCAAATGAAAGGGCCTGGCATAAAAGGCAGAGACTTGACTTGTGTTCCCCATCTATGTGTCTAAAGGCAATTAGTGGCGTTCGGTGCTAGGATGCATTGCTCAATGCCACATAGCTGAGGCTGGGGCCTCTTCTGAGAGGGAGAAATGTCCCTTTAGGATATGGAGTTACTTGCAAACACTGCAGAATTGTGCCTTGTGTTATTTTCTAAAGCCAGTTTCTTTCATTAAAACCAGATCCTTCAGAATGACAAAAACCCACACCATCCCTGTCAGACTGGGAGTTCTGCAGTTGCCGGAAGGCAAGAGCTTTTAATTCACGATTCCCACTTGATTTCTTGTTGTTGAGACAAAAGAGTGGAGATGGCCTCTGTTAGACAGCAATTCTACAGTGTGTCAACCTCCTCTGTGCTGCAGAGCCTGGGGGCGCTCCCATGCAAAGACCAGTACAGGGCTCTCATTCGAGAAATAATTAGCTGGCACTTCGGATGATATTTTGTGCTATTTTAAATACCAGTGGAATAACAGTATCTTGTTCCCTCTCAACAGAAGGGATTGACTGAAACACTTTTGGATTTGATTGCCTCAAATGGCTGAGACAGCACGGTGCATTTCTCTCTCAGAGGCTGTCTGTCTGCTTTAGGTCTGCCGAGAACTCCAGATCTCCAGTATTTGTTTTACCTGACAGAGCATCACCCAAGCATCTGTTAACATCCCACTTCACCATTGTTCATAAAATGCCTAGTGCCGGTGTTGAACAGCTCAGAGGCCTTCAGGTAATGCAGACTGTCATGATGTGCAGTGTGAGCTATTGCCTAAACCAAACACACTCAAAATGGTTAATTGATGGACTCGAATCCCCCTCTGCTCTGCAAAAATCCACCACCACCACATGTGCATTAATCTGCAAACACAAAGTGCTCTTTCTTGACCCCAGGGATTGGGTTGGTGGCCCATTGGTGGCCTGCTAGACTGATACCAATTTGACTTGGCTGCTGCCTGCCTCATAAACAGTGCAGCTGGGCACACATGGCATTGTGCCACCAAGGGTAGAAGGATACAGGATGGAGAAAGTAAGAAAGAAAAAATAAACAAAGACAGCCCTTCCCATTCTTGCCAAATTATTAAACCATTCCTGTTGAATCTTTTTACAAGTATTTGTATTAATACCAACTGGTAATATACAGTATACCATACATGCTATATATCCTAAATATAGGGAGCTAAATGTCATTGCCCTATGACATTTTTTTATTGAGCGTTTTGTCCATTTCTCACTTGGACGGACCCAGCGGTTATCATCACTGTCAGAAGTCGATATTCTCTATACTTGGTTTCTATTGGTTGCCAAGACCAGCCGAGCATGACAGCCCAGATTAACGGTGCCTATTTCACCTCAGAGGTAATAGTCTGTCCACCAGTGGGATCAAAGGTCAGCTGGGAGCCCTACAACGTTCAGCCTCTGAAAAGAGAAAGGTTTGTTGGTGGGAACTGGTAATGTAGCCTTCCGTTATTGACTGGAGATTTCATGAGAAGCTCCCTCTCTCTCTCTCTCTCTCTCTGTCATCCTCCTTTTTCCTCTTCTTCTATCTTCTAGCAAACCAAGGCACACAGATCAGGAAGTGAGGGCTGAGGGTTAAAGGGTGGATGTGTGAGGACTCGTGGCTCTGCAGACACACAGCCTAATTACCTGACCAGGGGATAGATGGTGCTATTCAGCTTCAGCCAGAGTCATCTGAGATCCAAAGACTGCAGAGAGCAACTAGGCCGAGGGGCTTAAGTCCTGAGTCTCCATCCTACGGGGAATACTCTTTGACAGGCCTCTTGATGTGCTTAGGGGAGTAGGGGAGTGTGTGTGTGTGTGTGTGTGTGTGTGTGTGTGTGTGTGTGTGTGTGTGTGTGTGTGTGTGTGTGTGTGTGTTTGAGCTGCTTATCCGATTCAACCCCCCCCTCCCACCTAACTTCCGCTGAACAGCGTTCACTGCACGCTCCTGAAACCTGCTGCTCCTTCGTGTTAAATCTGACACCGTGCGTTGGCTCAGACGGTGACAGCATTTTGATTAGGCATCCAGATAGGCTTCTCATGCGGGCATGTGAAGTGCTCGAGATGTTTCGTGCCAAATTGAGATGGGTACACGTCCATGCTATGTGTCTATAGGTTCCTCGCCTGCCATGGACACCCACATGGTGTCGTTAGGTTAGCCGCTCTGGTGACAGCGTGAAAAGAATATGGCTCATTTCACTTTGAAACCCACGTTCTCCATCATGTACTTCACCAGTCATAACCTCTGACACTACAGCCAATCACAGCTACTGATGATCCACTCAATCATCACTGTGGAATTTCATGACAGGAGAGAGGTAGTGCTAAAATAAGCTTGTTAACAGAATGTGAAATATTGGGAATTGAATTTCCAATTCATTCATCCATTCATTCAGAACATGATGTCTGTGTAGAGTCAGAAACACTTCGTATTTAAGTTTACCGTCCTGTGCTGTAGACTAACATGGGAGCCTTATTTCATAGTCAGAAGCTGTGTTGAAATCAATAAATGCCACACAGCACCAGGTCAACATAAAGTGATGTCTTGAGTCTATTCAGAACATCCCATAAGATCACACCCTCAGGTCAATGTTTGTCACAAGACAGCCCTAATCGCATGACAGTCAGCCTTATGCACATCACGATTGGAAGGCAGTAAGGCACTTAATGTACATAATTGGAAATGATTCCACACCATTCTTTGACAAATTGTCAGAGACAGTTTGTTGTGCGATGATGTTTTGACTTCCCTCTGTATGTAGAGATCACTGTAACAGTGGCCTGTTGAGCCACGTACAGTATAGCCAAGGCCACTGTCATGTGAATGCCAGAATGTATGTATATATATGTACATGTCCTTACGTTTTGATGAATAGCATTCACATGTCAGCCGTGGTGTATAAATAGTTCAGCTGTCAGCCGCCACTGACAAATGGCAAATACTGCAGGGCCCCCCACACTTTATAAAAAGATTGTAAATGATGTTATTTTAGTTGCCAAACATGAATCTAAGGCAAACACTGAGGTAGTAAATATGCAGAGGGCCTGAATTGTGTTGACGGAATCCCGTTAAACACCATGTTGTACTCAACCTGAGGCTGCTGCTGGTTACACAATGTGCATGTGTCAATGACGGTGTTATAAATGTTACGGCTAACATTTTCTTTTATATTTCATGTACAACATGTACAACCAGTTCTTTGGCAGCATTATTGATAATGCCCTATTGGATAGAGTAGACCGTTGACAGGAATGAGGATTAAGCCGTTATTGTTATTGTTACTGCAGTTCAAATATACGAGTTTAAAGAGTGAATGTGAATCCTATCGTTCTATTGTAAGGTGGACTTGTGAAAATATTACATAACATTTTCTTAAGTATTCTCTCTGAAAGAGCTTGCTCTCTTGGCACTGGAAAAACGACACCATCTTAATCTGAGAGTAATTAAGGTCTTGAGACACACAATCGTGTTTTTAAGTGTTTTTACAAGTTTCCACGATTCACACATCCAGGTTCAAAATTGGCAAAGTAGCCTTTAAACATTTTGGATCTGGTTGGATCTCTCAGTGCTCCCTCTACTGGACTGTAGAGAGATTAGTGTGAACTTCCTTGGCACCAGCTGAGCCTGCATGCCCCATCTTTCTCCAACTTCATAGCCCCTTAGACCCGGTGGGGCAGCAGAAAAGTTCATCCAGTTCAGCCAATCATCACCTAACCCAGTTCGCCCCATTGGCAATCTTGTTCTGTCTCTTCTGAGTTTGTGTTTTGTTTTGCTACAGCTGAAACAGCTCGCAAACACGAAGAAACAAGTCTTAACACACTGTTTTTGATTGATTAGAGTAGATTTGCCTCTGTACAGTAGTTGGTCCTCCTCTGCAGAAGGCTCTTAGCTGCACCTACAGTAGCATGAATCAAGCTGCGGACTAACATCTCTCATAGAGGATAAGTAAAATGCCAAATTAGCTGCTGATATATATATATATATATTATATACATACACAGTCAGCGAGTGATTTAATGACTAATTAGATGTGTGTTATCACTTAATTACTGTTCAGCCAAAGCATCCTCCAGTGTGTTGCCAGAATCAATGAGCAGTGCACACAGTCCATGCCGTTCCTGTGGGGAGCTTGCTGCTGATGTGGAGACTTGCTGACTCCATTTCTAACTGGTGCTGGCTTCTGCAGCTGCCTTCCCATCTGTAGCATTTCTGCTACAGAGAGGGAGTGAATGAGAATAAAGAAAGTAAATGGACTGGAATGGCGTGTAAGTCATAGCTGTGGTCTTATCTCTGCATCTTTGTGTCAACAGGTCCAGGGTTTGATGGGGGAGACAGAAAGGGACGTCACAGCCTCTGAGGCCTCTCTCACCACTACCACCACTGCCACCAGTACAACGAACACGTGTCTGACACCCTGCCGACAGAGAACCTCCAGCCAACTGGGACAGTGTGTGACCCCAACCACCACTATTTCCACCTCCTCTTCCTCCTCAGCCTCCTCCGCATCAGCACAGAGTGCTTCGGCAGCAGCCTCTTTCTTCATCAGGTAAGCACCTCCTCCCGTATCCCCTTTCCGGTTCACAACCTCCGAAAGGGAAAGCGTTATTTGATCGAGCTGTCATATTGTTCAAATGTCTGATTCTGTAGTATGTGTGTGTGTGTGTGTGCACTTGCCGACCCTGCACATGTGCACCCACATGTATGTCCGTGTGTACTGTTGGCGCCGTTTGTATGCCATGCTGAAGACAAGATGTGCATGGGTGGACTCGTCTTCACGTGGCTGCTGAAGGTCATGGTTCATGATCATAACCATCATGAGGGACAGCTATTCCATAGAGATATTATCCTTGACATGGTTGAATTATGGCGTGCCTTTAAGATACGCACCATCATGGGACTTAATGAACCTTCAGCTAAAGGCGCCAGTGGCCATGAATGGGTAATGGAATTACATAATCCGATGTGAAGAGGGCGTGCCTCACCGAGAGTCCTAGGTGAGAGACAGGAGTTCCATGTTTTTGAGGGGCACTATACAGCTTTTGTCCCCACACGTCTCAATATGAGGGGCACTATACAGCTTTTGTCCCCACACGTCTCAATATGAGGGGCACTATACAGCTTTTGTCCCGGCCCACACGTCTCAATATGAGGGGCACTATACAGCTTTTGTCCCCACACGTCTCAATATGAGGGGCACTATACAGCTTTTGTCCCCACACGTCTCAATATGAGGGGCACTATACAGCTTTTGTCCCCACACGTCTCAATATGAGGGGCACTATACAGCTTTTGTCCCCACACGTCTCAATATGAGGGGCACTATACAGCTTTTGTCCCCACACGTCTCAATATTTGCCATTGACAATGAAAGGAGAAATTAGGTCAAAACTAGAAAAAGTGCCCTTCCGGGCACAGGTCTCCACCAGGTTATCCACAGATCCGTGCAGTTAGAGGTAAAAACACTTTTCGGCCAGTTATAGCGCCACCTTGAGGCTGAGTTGAAATTGTTCATGTGGCATTTCGTCCTCGGCCTAGTGGGAATGTGGGTGCACAATTTCACGGAAATCACGCGATGTGTTCATGATTTGCAGCATTTTGTTTGAAACTGAGCACTCCTGTGAACTTTGGAAGCCAATCTTAACCAATCAGGATGGAGTCTGATAAATCTGAAAGACCCGTTTCGTTGAATGGCTCTAGAGAGACTGTGTACCAATTTGCGTGATGTTTGGACAAAATCTGTAGGTGTACTGTGCAAAAACTTGTTTTGCACAAAGCGACCTCCTGGTGGCGCTATAACAGGCCGTTCTGGAAATTTTGGGGCAGAGGTTCATGGTTGGCATCCAGGGAGTGTGTGTGCAAAATATGGCATCGACCGGGTTAACGGTGGCCGAGATTAGCTGTTCACGGACACACGGACGGACGGACGGACGGACGGACGGACACGCGGACGGACGGAGTGCAAAACATACTCTCCCCACATGCCTTCGGCCTGGTGGAGACAATTAATGTCTGCCAAATATGACGTACATTTTGTCGTCTCGATATTTGCCATTGACAATGAAAAGAGAAATGAGATCAAATGTCCGCCAAATATGATGTAAATTAAAAAAAACTTTTTATTAACAGAAAAGTACAATTCAATATAAGGTCTGCTAAGAGGATTTAAACCCAAGAAAGCCTATGGCTTGTTTCCAATGGGGTCCTTCATACTCAATTCATCGAAACATTTAATGACATACAATATATAGTACTATGCAAAGACATCATATGAAATATACGGTTAGAAATTAAATATAATATGTACAGTAAAGTCTTTGACTTTTTACTGGGGCCAGTTTCAAATAGCAGCCGCCCATAAATGCTCTTTGAGAGCGGTTTGGTAAAAGAGTAGAGCAGGGATTCACATTCTTTTACGACGTTTGTAGGGCGTTCCACATTTTTGTGGCATAGAAGGAGAACGAACACCTTGTTTGAGCCAAATCTGGGTTGAACATGATCAGTGGAGCTCCCTCTGGTGTTGTGATTGAGGACGGCATTGACATTTAGGAAGTAGTTTGTCTTTGTGGTCTAACGTATCTTTTTAGACCAGGCCCGTTGCAAGCTGCTGTACTACAGAATGAGTAGCTGCAGTGCATCCACGGCAGATATTTTGTAGGCTACTGTATGTCTTGCAGACCATTCATTCAGCCAACACATTCAGTACATTTTCTCAGCTCCAATTTGCCCTGGTATTTTTGATTCCGCAGAGAATACCTTGTCCACGTCGGGCGGCCCGATTGCTGGTGTGTAAATGTGCGAGAATGTCATTGATGGATTCCCTGGCAGGTTGGGCAGTGCATACATTCCTGCCTACTGTCTGTACTCCCAGAGGAGCGCTGTGCCGTAATGAGTGGCAGCCTATAAGAATGATGCATTGGACCACTGCAGCATCACACCCTGGGAGAGAGAGGAGTCCAGGGAAGGGATGTTTGTGCAGTGTGACAGGAAATCTACGGGGAATAGCTAAGCAGCTCGGATTTCTACAGATATACCCAAATAGAGTTGTGTCTCATCAAACTTTTAACCGGGTCGTGGTGTAGCAGTGGATGTGTGGGGCCTCTCCCTTGGAGAGGGATCATTCCAGATCTTCCTCTATATATGTCACTTCCTGTGTATGTCACTTCCTCTGGGAAGAGCCGCAGGTCAGGCCTGAACAACGGAGAGGTGTGACCCAATAGAGCACAGGGTTAATTTCAGACACTGATTTATTAGTTCTGATGTTTTCTTTGGACCCAAACTCAAAAAGAGTTGGATACAGAGCAGTCCTTGGTGTGCCGGTGAGGGCTCAACGCGACGGTGAAAGAGAGGGAGGTGGACTTGTTTTTTCCCCCCCGTTTCAAGTCCTGGTGGGATAGAAGGGCAGGAGGTGGAAGTTGTGACGGGTTCCACCTTTTCGTTTCATCCCAAAGATCATTCCCTGCCAAGAATGTGGTGTTTTGCTTGGCCAGGAGAAGCACGGCTTTTACGGGGGCCCGGCTTTAAACAGCATTGCATACCACAGATATAGGGTGGTGGAGATGCACTGCATTGCTTGATTAGAAGCACACCTACTTCCTAAGCCGGTGCAGCTGTTCTGAAATAAATATCACCATCGTAATCATCATCACCATCATCGTCTGTGTGCCACTGCTGGTTGAGGGTTACACTCTGGAGGACTGTAGTAAGAAAGGGAACAAGACGGTACCTCAGTTACACATGGTAGCCTACCTGAGTTAGGCCTACAGTATTTACTATTTACACATACTGTGTAGTACCTGAGGGAAGATATAAAGGTGCGTGAAGCGAGCATGGTATACTGTACATGATACTTCCATAGCGCCAGTGTATTGACCTCATCTCTTATAGGCCGTCTCACTGGCGTCGGTGATCAGCCCCATGAGTGTAGTGTCATCGGCGTACTTAATGACTAGTAGCATGACTAGTAGCATTACTGTATGTCTTTGCTTTGTGTAAAAAAAAATGTTTCTGTCTTTTTTGCTCAGTATATGTACTTTTTGTCCTATTTTCTTTTACTTATCATTTGTTTCTTTTCACTTTTTTTTTTTTTTTTTGGTTTTAATAAAATAAATAAATTCTAATTCTATATTGTAAATGTGTAAGTAATATAAAGGGTGAGGTTCCCATACCGTTCCCGTACCTCCCGTTAGTCCGACATGCATGGCCAATTAAGACACATGCGTGGTCGGTTAAGACACATGCGTGGCCGGTTAAGACACATGCGTGGTCGGTTAAGACACATGCGTGGCCGGTTAAGACACATGTGTGGTCGGTTAAGACACATGCATGGTCGGTTAAGACACATGCGTGGCCGGTTAAGACTCATACGTGGTCGGTTAAGACACATGTGTGGTCGGTTAAGACTCATACGTGGTCGGTTAAGACACATGCGTGGTCGGTTAAGACACATGCGTGGTCGGTTAAGACTCATACGTGGTCGGTTAAGACACATGCGTGGTCGGTTAAGACACATGCGTGGCCGGTTAAGACTCATACGTGGTCGGTTAAGACACATGCGTGGTCGGTTAAGACACACGCGTGGTCGGTTAAGACACATGCGTGGCCGGTTAAGACTCATATGTGGCTGGTTAAGACTAGTAGCATTACTGTATGTCTTTGCTTTGTGTAAAAAAAAATGTTTCTGTCTTTTTTGCTCAGTATATGTACTTTTTTGTCCTATTTTCTTTTACTTATCATTTGTTTCTTTTCTCTTTTTTTTTTTTTTTTTGGTTTTAATAAAATAAATAAATTCTAATTCTATATTGTAAATGTGTAAGTAATATAAAGGGTGAGGTTCCCATACCGTTCCCGTACCTCCCGTTAGTCCGACATGCATGGCCAATTAAGACACATGCGTGGTCGGTTAAGACACATGCGTGGCCGGTTAAGACACATGCGTGGTCGGTTAAGACACATGCGTGGCCGGTTAAGACACATGTGTGGTCGGTTAAGACACATGCATGGTCGGTTAAGACACATGCGTGGCCGGTTAAGACTCATACGTGGTCGGTTAAGACACATGTGTGGTCGGTTAAGACTCATACGTGGTCGGTTAAGACACATGCGTGGTCGGTTAAGACACATGCTTGGCCGGTTAAGACTCATACGTGGTCGGTTAAGACACATGCGTGGTCGGTTAAGACACACGCGTGGTCGGTTAAGACACATGCGTGGCCGGTTAAGACTCATATGTGGCTGGTTAAGACTGAGGTTAGGGTTATGGTTTGGGGGTGTTAGTATTGGGTTGGAGGTAGGAACAATGACATGTTACCCTCGTATAAGCCCCCTAGGGTTTCTTATCTGACCAACAACTAACTGTCAACTCTCCTGTGGAATGAACTAGCATATTATGCATCATGTATACATATTCTGTTGTGCAAAATCAAATAAATCAATGATGACATTGCAGCCGTACGTTGTCATACAGTCATGTCAGTCACATAGCCCTGGGGTGCCCGGTATTGCAACAATGAGATGGAGCTGACCTGTTCTGACATTCCATATGTTAAGCCTCCCTTTTGACTGATACCTGTCCATTCAAACTCTACACCCCAAAGTCATTTGCTCAGCCGCGCCTGGCAGCCGGCGAAAACTAAAGTTCTCAATAGGCCTGAAAAGTTAGACCCGGCCCACCTGGGCTCTAACTGGGCTGACCAGAGCCTGGCCTTACGACCGTAATTAGCACACACATTTTACGCCCTAACCAGCCCTAAAACATAAATTTCCCAGACCTTTTGAGGTCGCTTCTCGCCTTCAGGTCATCTTACTGGTTAACCTACTGTTGGTTGACATTAATGTTTACGGCGCTTCCTCTGACCTTGTACTTTGTAATTCACTCTGAAAAAGCATCGTCTATGCCTAAAATGTAATTGTGATGGATTGGAGAGCAGTCAAATTGCTGCACTTTTGCATTTTAGGACTGATTGAAACTCATTAGTGATTAGTGTTTCTTTTCATTCTCTGAAGATACAATTAGTGTGTGTGTGTGTGTGTGTGTGTGTGTGTGTGTGTGTGTGTGTGTGTGTGTGTGTGTGTGTGTGTGTGTGTGTGTGTGTGTGTGTGTGTGTGTGTGTGTGTGTGTGTGTGTGTGTGTGTGTGTGTAAATCCTGAGAGCCTCGTGCATAGATGCAGAGCGACCTTCTTCTTCCCCTGCTGGAGTGCAGGAAGTCCCTAAGACACTTGTCTGACATTCGCTAACAGTGTTCCACTCAGAGATGAAATTCTAATTAGAATACAATTAGTTATGTGCTGAGTGGAAAGAAAAAGAAGATGATGAACAAAAAATATTTCATTGGGTTTTCTTTTCCCACTAGAAAAACAAGTCATCCGTTCAACTGTTTTAAAGAACATTTTATTTGTGATTAATTTAAGATGTCCACTCAGTTGTAAAATCATCTTTTTATAAATGAGGATTTGATAACCGAAACCCTCGTGTCACTACTTCTCTCCTAGTTCACCCAGTGGTTGGCTCTGTTCCCTGCCAGGCTGCCAGCCAGGGGGAAATGATTTAAATGAGCCCTTTTTATATCTCTGGTCCCTGGATCCACAAACCATATCTCTCTTCGCCTGAGTGAAAAGATGTCCATTCTAGGCAGTATTACAACCTGTATTTAAACATGTTACCAGTTTATAGTAGACTTTCAGCTTCAAAATTCTCCATTCATCCTGGAGGCTTTGTTTTTGGTCTCAGGCATCATGTAAATTCTTCTGAAACAAAGCTGACTCTGGCTCAATAATGAGCAAGACAGACTGTAATGTAGCATGTGACAGGAAGGGTTAAGGGTCGGGAGTAGAGTGGTGTGTGTGTGTGTGTGTGTGTGTGTGTGTGTGTGTGTGTGTGTGTGTGTGTGTGTGTGTGTGTGTGTGTGTGTGTGTGTGTGTGTGTGTGTGTGTGTGTGTGTGCGTGTGTGTGTGTGTGTGCGTGTGTGTGCGTGTGCGCGTGCGTGCATGCGACCCGTGCGTGTGCCTGCCTGTGTCAGAGTAATAAACAGAGGGGTGTATGTTCAACTGGCTAGCACATTGAACACTGATTGCCTTGTGACAGAGCATATGATTAGTGTATTGACACTCGCTAAATAATGAAACAGGCAGTGCTAAAAGCAGGGCTCCCACTGTGTGGCGCAACACCACCTCGCAGTTCCCTCTCCTCCATCCATGTCGTCCATTAACACCTGCTGATTAGAATGGAGAGGTGCATTCAGTTGTCTTTTACCCAGTCCAGGGCCAGCCACATGGTGTCTGTAGTGACACCTGCCTCCATCTTCCCTCGTGGATGCTCAGTTTGTACTGTAGTACTCTCTGTCTGTCTGTCTGTCTGTCTGTCTGTCTGTCTGTCTGTCTGTCTGTCTGTCTGTCTGTCTGTCTGTCTGTCTGTCTGTCTGGTGTCTACACAAAGCAGCAGCAGAGTAGACCTGCTTGAAGATCAGAAGAATAATGTATCCCTTGGCCACGGGAGTATTCCCCTTTGGATGAGCGGGATGTGTCTTGGTGTTCTGTGCTGGAAACTGCAGGTGGTTACATGTGTGTGACCGAATGAGGGATTGCTAGTCGCTTTGCGTGTCTTACACAAAGACAGGCAGATATATCATTATCTCTGTTTAGACTATTTAGATAAATGCTATTTGCAGTATGTTATGTTTACTTGTTGAGAGAGGCTAAGTGCTCTATGTTATTTAGATAGAAGCCAGGTTTTGCTAGGTCTACTTGCTACTATGGTTACTTTGTAGCACATACTTATCTTGTTAGCACTCTCCTCAACTACTTTTCATTATAGGCATATAATGCAAAAGAAACTTGCTGACATGTTGTGAGCTTGTAGATCTGCTATTTTCTGTATTTCTAATAGGGTGGAATTATATGGTGTTAAAAGAGCTAACTCTGTCTGCTGTTGGTTGGTCCTTTCGGCTGTTCCCTTCAGGGGTCGCCACAGCGAGTCATCTGCCTCCATCTCACCCTATCCTCTGCCTCCTCTACTCTCACACCAACTAACTTCATGTCCTGCAGAAGGAGGAGAGGACACTGGAGCAGCACAGACATTTAAACCTTTTATTAGGTGCTAATATACAAGAAAACGACTAACGTTTCAACCTTTGCGGTCTTCATCAGACTCATGCTATAACTTCATGTCCTCTTCCACTATTCATAAAGCCCTAAAATGGCAAAATAAATACATAAATAATATATCTAAACAATATCTAAACAATCAACATGGGAAAACAAAACACAAAGGGATGCGTAGAAGTGGGAGTGCATGGCAGGGATGGCATGCAGGTTGGTAGGACTAGGACGCAGGCAGGGGCAGGTCCGACAGCTGTTTGTTGGAATCCTGCCCTGGAGGAGAGTCGGAGGAAGTGGCTTTATGGCCACACAGCCCTGCAGCTGCTGGCCAGGTGAGTGTTGCTGCAATAATGACTGTGATTGTGGGGTAAAGAGTTCTCCTGTAATTGTGGCTAGGCCATTCATTTAGCTTGTGGTTTGCTGCAACACTCAGCGCGCCACTTTTGTGTGCCACTCCACGCCACTCTCCGTGGCATGCACCTATAGGCTGTCATGGAAGTAACCATGGAAACAAGTCTTTAGCTTTGCAAAAAAAAAAAAAAAGAACATGTTAGCCAATTTTCTGTTAAAAGTGGAGATTGGGGCAGGAAATTAAAAGAGGCCCTTTTTCTGTTCACTAGAAGACCATAATTTAGATAAGGGACTGACAAGTGCATGCTCGGTAATGATGTGGCCAGCGTGTTCCCAAGAGAAAACAGCGATTTACTGCCTGTTCCCATGACGGCTAACACATGGTGGATGACTTACTGAAACCTATTGTCTTGTCTATATGAGAGTATAAGCTGTGATTGTTTATGGAGTTTCGACGAGGAACTCCACCATCGAGCCCTTCCTGTTTGTTTGTAGAGGAGGAGGAGGAGGAGTATGTTGCCAGGGGAGGGGTGTGTGTGTGTGTGTGTGTGTGTGTGTGTGTGTGTGTGTGTGTGTGTGTGTGTGTGTGTGTGTGTGTGTGTGTGTGTGTGTGTGTGTGTGTGTGTGTGTGTGTGTGTGTGTGTGTGTGTGTGTGTGTGTGTGTGTGTGTGTGTGTGTGTGTGTGTGTGTGTGTGAAAGAGAGGGGGGGCAGCCACCACACCGCTGACCGCCTCCATTCACTCCAGTTAAGCCTGGTAACAGAGAAGGGAGGTGGGGAAAAAAAAACAGGTCAATGCTTGTGTTTGGCTGGACAGGCAGTGAGTGACAGCGCTGATGCTCTGTCGGTGACGAAGTGGCAGGGCTGATTAAATGCTGAGTGGAGGTTATCTGCAGAGCAGAGCGGCACTGGGCCGGGGCCGGCTTTGGATGTGGGATAAAGACACAACACAGGGTGCTATAGCTGTAGCCGGCCTGGACACTAGCAGCACACAGACACTCATACAGCAGGTCTGTAGCCGGACAGGACACTAGCAGCACACAGACACTCATACAGCAGGCATGCTTGGACTGATGCTGCACTCTGTCAGCATCGGGAGCACGAGGTCTGGACCTACAGAGGGAAATATCGGTCACACTACCATGGGAATCAAGTAAGTTGCTTAGTGCAGGATGGCAGGAAACAAACAGCCAGTTCACACGGGTTGCATGCATACAGTACAGCTATGTGCATGTTTGCGATTCCACTCAAGAGCTCCAGTGTTTCTATGTTTTTTTTTTTTTTTTTTTTTTTTTTTGCGGCTTACGCCTTTTATTGATTTTTTAAGGGACAGATAGTAGGCTGACAGGAAACGGGGGAGAGATGGGGGGATGACATGCGGTAAAGGCCGTGTCGGGTCCGGGAGTCGAACCCGCGGCACACCGCGACTGGATCACCAGTCCGGTGCCCAGACCGTTACGCTACGGCCTGGGCCTAGTGTTTCTATGTTTGTTTATCTCTCGCTCTCGCTCTCTCTTCCTGTCTCTGTGGCATGGCATGTGCAGTTGTGTGTTGGAGTCGAACTGTCTGCTCCCTGGAGGGCGAGGGGGTAATGGTTTTGTTGTCGAGCCACAGTGAGATGGATGCCCTCACCGAAAGGAGAGTGTGAGCAGAATGCACATAGCACACACACAGAGAGAATTCATGGTTTGAAATGCAGCCATAGAGCCTTTCTGAGGTAGCAGCTATTCTGGAGCTGAAATGTTAATGCTAACCTCTGTCTACACCGAAAGCTTGACAGTGGGAATTGATTCATACACACAGTTCTTTTCTCAAAGAATGTGTTGAATCCGAGCAACCACATGCCTAAGGCAGTGGATGGATCAACAGAAGTGTTGAGTGGGTGGTGGTGGTGAGACTGTGCTTTGGTATTCGTCTCTTTGTTTACTGTGGGATAAAACACACCAGCTGGTATTCTCCAGCCATAATCACGCTATCAGTCGGATGGGAGTAATGGCTGGCTGGGATGAGCAGCGGTTTGCATAAGGCAACAACAGCTGATGCCATGCAGGGGATGCATTGCAGCCTGTGGATAAGCCCAGGTGTGAGCAGCTATCCTGGGCCTGTCAGGTGGCATCAGCACAGAGGTGTTGATGGAGATCCAGCCAGGGATCTACAGCAGGGGGACTTGTTTAAATGGTCACACTTTTTACCGTCTTTGTCCACCCTGAGCTCATAACGCCCTGCCTCTGTCTCACACCTGCAAGCCCATGCCTCCAGACCAACACCCTGGCTTCACTGACCATCATAACCTACAGTACCTTCTTATAAGCACTAAGCTGCTCCTTTGTTGTGTGCTTTCAACAGCCGTATAGTAGTATAGCATAGCCTAATTGTCGCTATTCTGTTGCATGTTGGCACTCTTCACTTCAGCAATGATGCCAAGGAGTGTTTCTTCATGCAGAACTATAGTCCTTTCTACAGTGTTTGCCTACATGCTTAAGTGCTGTTGAATGTAAGCTGTGGTGGTGTGACCACGTTGTGCCCCCTTTAACATTGGAAAGAGGTACTGTTTTGGCTGACAGCAATGACTGGTAGCTGTGTCTGTTAGGGGAAAACTACTGGTACTTGATAGAGGGCTGTTGGGAAGAGAACAACCAGAAGGTTGACTGCAGTCTGGATGAGGGAAACCCATGTGTGGGGTACTGAATTGCTCTGTGTCCTCTCAAAGCCCTGAGTCAGGAAGTCTGTCTGGCCCACTCAAACAGCCGGGAGGGCTGAAGGGGCCGTTTGCCCCCAACTAACACAAAAGGTTTAATCGCTGACTCAAGTCTATGCACAGCACTCGCCCCTGGGCTCACAGCCTACTGAGCTCTGTAGAGAAAGAGGGAAGAACCGCTGTCCAGCCTGACAGATTCCTTTCACACATGGGGAAATGAGAGGATGTGGAGGACAGGCCCGTGCCCAGTGAGCTTGTCACCTAACATAAAGGTATCTTTGTCTCTTGATTGCTGGTAATGGGGATCTGAAAGACCAGGTGGTGTGTCAAAAGTATGTGGGCTGGAAACGCTGTGTCCTCAGCATTTATCTGCTACATCACTAGCCCTGTTAGTCTGCCCACGGCAAGTCACCCCCATTCACTGGGATAACATTACTGATAGTAGCCCCCTGGAGACCCCCAGGGCTCCATGATTGTAACATTACTGTTTAGTTATAGCACAGATCAGCATAGGTAACATTCTCTAACCGTTGATTGTTGAAGGGATTGCGCTGTGGGGGTTGAGGGATGCCTTCAAAAGCTCTTCAGGGTCTCTTTTAGGGTGAAAGGTGGCATGCAAATGGGGTCTTTTATCATAGCAATTACAATTACTCTGGTCGCACTGTATTGTGTGCGTCTGAGGCATAGAGAGACAGGGAGTCTGGATTAAGAATAAGAGTTAATTGCGAAAGCTAGTGGCATGGAATATGCACTGAAAATAATTGATGACCTATTGTCTCCAGGAGCAGAGCAGAGACCTGTTCCCATGAGCTCACTGCCTTCTCTTCCTGCAGTCCAGAAACAAAAAGATGGCTCCTCTAGCTCACCTCTACATTATCTTGCTTCTCTGCTCTTTGGTGTCAGCCTGTTTTGGCCTCGTACATCAGATGAATAACTAATAGCCGCTTAGTCCTAATCAGTGTTAGAGGGTTGATTTCCCCAAACACCAGCTTTTTATTTCCCAGTCTTGTTACAGAAATGCACACAACACCCTGATCCTTCTGACTGTCAGTGGTATAGAATCGGCTTTTACTGATTGAACTCAAATTACCACTGAGGATAGAGTCATTGTCAAAGCAGGATGTTAAGCTCTCACCTCATCACCCACAGACTGAATAGCTCAACCACTGTGGCACCAAACTATTTAACTTTACTTCTCCTCTTCGTTAGTTTGATTCCCATGGAGGAGATCATTGTTCCATCAACTGAAAGACAGTTTGGGTTGCTCAAGCTCAATCTCCATACGCCTACACTGACTGTGTGTCAGTAATGTTCAATCGGCCCTCTGTTGTGATGCTGATGCAGACTTGCTTCCTGTTCTATTAATTATTGACCGTATGTATTCAGCATAGCTAGCTATCGGAGATTGAACACATGGAAAAACACAGAATCAAAACAAAGATTTTGGTGAGGTTTATCCCCTATTTGCTTTTGCTACTACACTAGATTCTAGAATTTAGAGGATTAGCCAGTTCATGATCCAGTAGTCTGTGAAAGCTAGCTGTGCAAAAGAATCCCATCATCCCCTTACACTATGTGGCTGACTTGCGTGTCGTTATCGGTCTTGGCTTTTGCCTCTGTTTACACAGTAGCATATCAGTGTGCAGTTATTACTTCCCTCTATTTCATGTGTATCTGCGAAGCACTTATTGATCGGTTATCATGTCACGATACGCATGAGCTTATTGCCAGATCCACAAACGTCACCATTTTCATTCTAGTTCCAAATTCTCCTACCGTTGTCATCTCACTTATAATGCAACTAATTTACCATTGGACTTGGATCCATCTCTTTTTCCTGGGGTGGTCTATTGACTTGGATATAGATGGCAGATTAAGGAACACATGTTAGAATCCCCCTCCCCCTTTGCATTCTGTCTCTCCGGACGGGCCTGCTGATTAATCACCCCAAATGTTCTCCACAGCCTGTGGGCCTGTTTGTTGTGATAGCCTCAGCATGGGGAAGTGCAAATAAATAATCGCTAGGTGTCTTACTCTGGCAGGCGGTGATTAATGAAGGAGAGGTACACATGCTCTCTTACCCTCTTGTCTTTCACGCTTTCTCTCTTTCATCCACAATCATCACACTCAACCTGCTTATTATGACTTAATCTGAGAGCATACTGTATGATTGTGAAGGAATCTCGTGTTAATAGAAAAACCCACACTCCTGACTCACCTGTATTAAATATCCTGCCTCCATTGTATGCTGAACTGATCGCTGAGGCGGGACATATCATGGAGTCAGTGATGACTTGATGCAGGTGATGATAGTACTTTGCTGAGGTGACATGCAGAGCTTTTCTAAGGGAAGATGTGGGTTGTATGTCCTATGCCGGGTGAATATGAGTTCAGCACGTGTTTGGAGAAGCAGAGGTGTTATTTTAGAATCTTCTGTGTGGGCTTAGAGACGAGAACGAAGCAGCTCGATACCTGGAGCAGCATCGACGGAATGAAAGTGTTCTGGAAGAGATGAAAGTAGCTGTTAATCTTTGTCAGCTGCGTCAGGGGTGTGGAGAAGGCTGCAGCCTGGAGAGCAGGGAGGAACACGTCTTCATTATCATCTGTCACATATCACGTCGGAAGAAAAGTGAATTTCTCACCAAGACTGAATTTAGCAGCCCGCCTTGAACCAGTTTTGACTCGATAGCAGTTCATTTTCGCCTCCAAGGCTGCCATGCTGTGGATTTTGTAAACCTCTTGTAAATAAGTTGTCAATTTATAGAGATTTCGTACAAAGACTTTTTGACTCTGTTGTGAGGATTTCTAGTCCTTTTCTTTTAGGCCCCTAAATTGGCCCCTTTATCTCATTGACTGACAAATAGGGTCCTATAGCGCTAAAGCCCTGTGCATGGCTTACCTCTCCATGGCTTCATGGCTTAGACAAGTAGAAGTCACACTAACAAGACATGTGTTTGTGAATCTATTTAGGAGGCAATTTAGGAAACAATAAAAATGAACTGCAAATTGAATTATAGCCCCTGACTTCTACCCCCAAATCCCCTCTTCGGGCTGTTCTAAGCCCCCCTTAAGCCCCTAGCTTGGCCGGAGGGGTTCCTGGCCTTTCAGCAGTGGATTGGGAGGTTAGTGGGGAGAAAGGAAGGTGCAATTTGGATCACTGGGCATGGAAACTATATGTGACACAATGTCGGCAATACAGGAAACACAAAGGGAAAGGAAGTCACAGTTACACTAGTGAGTGGAGTTGTCACACATCCCTGTGGAAACTACCGTAGCTGCCCCCAAATATATTCCCTCCTTTCATTAAAGGGATTAACCTTGGCATAAACACAGCACACATTGTATGCGAAGTCCTCTGAGAATGGAGGGTTTCAGTTGACACATTCCTTTTGATCTAATGTCAAAATGCTACAAAGAATTGATAACTACCATATTATATATGTGTGCATGTGTGTGTTATTTGCTCATTCTGTACGTGCATACAAGTTGACGAATGGATCTGTTGTAATTTGCAACACAAAAACATAATTTTTTTAATATTAATTAGTTTGTCTTTTTTTCCTTTCTGTGTTGGCCCCAACTGTTCCATTTATTCTTGGCCGACTGGGGATTCCCATTTTGGCACTCTGGGAATAAAGCAATTCCAAGTTGACTGTGGCGTAGCCCACAACGATCATTTTTCTCAGTTTCTTTCTCAGGCAGAAAATGATTTACCTCCTATAGACAGTCCCTCACTGGCACAGAGCCAGCCCAGTGATCCTAGAGAGGACCACACTCACACCCCACTGCTCACTCTCTCAGTCTCCTACCCTCATTCCCTATTTCTCTCTGTCTGTTTCTCTATTTCCTTTTTGCTTTGCATCCCTGGGGATTGTTTTTGACCATCTTCTTTTTTCCTTAATCTTGCCTTTACCATTGCTCTGCCCTCATCCTCATTATCCACATCCCTCTCTCTCTCTCTCTCTCTCTCTCTCTCTCTCTCTCTCTCTCTCTCTCCTGCTTCTTTCTGATGATCCCTTGCTTCTCTTTAGAGAGAATGCCCAAATCCACACAGACCCACACACACATACACATTTGCACAAATATTCACAGTTCTTCCCTGTCCTCTTGACAAAATGTTTTTCTTTATTTTTTCTGACTCCATATTTCTTTGAATCTTTGAACGTGTCTGTGACCAGCATTTGTTGTGCATCTGTATGCACAAGGCGACGGCTGCTTCCTGTACATTCATAGACTCTTTACATGAATGCATTTGGCCTTACCTAATTGGCCAGGGATTGGTAGAGTGAAGTGTGCAGCCTTGGGCTGTCGGCAGCAGTCAGCACACAAATGATGTCCCATTTGGTATTCTGAGACATCCAAGGTCAGACACCGACGTGTGCACAAACAAAAGGCCTGTTGGACACCTTGTTTGAACAAAGAGTCTTTGTAAATAAAAATCACTCCCGTGTGAAGTGAGGGGCGCTCTTATCATCGTACATCATCATGATTCATCTCATACTGGCCAATCAGAATGCCTGTTGCCACAAATTTACGTCTTATTTGGCGGACATTTGTTCTAATTCTTGCTTTCATTGTCGATGGCAAATATGAGACGTGTGGGGTCAAGACGACGTAAATTGTCCCTTCATTGTCAATGGCATTTAATGTTTGTGTTGCGGACATTTTGTGTGGACAAAAGCTGTATATAGGAGGGGCTAGCGCCCCTCAAAAATAAATAAATATGGTAAATGGGCCACTGCATGTGGAACATGCTTAGCAGGATATTTGGTCAGGAAGCAAGGCTTCACATTCATTGCTGTCTGGTTTAGCTGCTTGGGATCATTTATCTATTTCTGAGGATTTATAGAAAGTCTATAAATCCTAGCCTAGAGGTATTTGGCCACTTCCTGCAGCACACTGCAGTGTAAAAGCAGCTCCCTTCAGCCTACTATTAAAACGGTTAGCGGGATGGAAGCAGGCAGGCGGCACAGGCATTCAAACACTTCATATTGAAAACATTCGACTGTCAGATAAGAGCGTTAGTTAGCTGTCCCTTTTCCCATTTTATTGTGTTTTTGGGCTGCAGAAAGAGAAGAGCATTGCATTTCTCATAATGCGTTATGCCCTTATCTCAATGTGTTCGATAAGATAAGGATAAAGAAGGGATACAGAAATGAATAAAACAGCATTGGCGGCTTTTGTTTCCTGCATGTTTTAATTCAACCAGAGTCATGTAGAGACTGCGTGCCTGACTACAATTAACTTCTAGATGAACATCTTTCCTAGATTTATCATGGCATCTGGGTTTTGCAGCTTCAGGCACAACTTGTTTTGAGTACTGTAGGATGGATAAGGCAGAGGAAATGAGTGGAAAAAAGTAAATTAATGTTTATCCCAGTGGTCTTTTGATTGTGGGGAGCTGTAGTTTGAGAGAAGAGACAAGGCCCTTTGCAAGATTAAACCTTAAGCTTTATTTATACTTAGTCATACTGTACAATGGTGTTCTGTGCCAAAACTAGCTCACAACATGTCTTAGAGCTTGTAGATCTGCTATTTTTTAACAATGGAGTCTGGTCGCTGATTTCTCCCCACCAATTAGAGATTTGCATTCACCATTATCTTCTCTCTCTTATCGTCCCCCTGTGCACTCTACAGAGTAGACCCCGTCCCACCCCACCATGGGTGCCAGGTAACCCTATCCCATTCCAAAGTGCATGCACACATTTCACCTCACATCCCTCTGGTTATTTCAAGAGCCCACTCAGTCTGACCCCGGCGCTGTGTTGACTGTAGGGCCAATGCATACATTTATATACCGTGGATCATACATCAGGGGCGTGCTGTCACTCACAGGAAGCTGCTCGGATTCATTAGAGATTAGAAAGGGTGCTCTGACCCAACTTACAGCTACCAGGATTGACTGTGAGAAAAAAAGCTCTTTATGGCATGGGAGTGTTTTTCTCCTGCTTAATGATCAGCACCCTGACCTTGCTGGTAAATTTCTGGGTGGGGCCCTCTGCTGTTTGGCATTCTAGCATGACATCATCTCCCCTTGAGTGTCATGTGCACCATATGAATATGCATGTTGTTCATCACGGGTGCTTAATCACCACTGGGGCATAGCAGTGACTGGGTCACGCTGGAGGTGACTTATGATGACCATCAATGCCAGTGTGGATATGCAGAGATTTTTAATCCAACCCAAATTTTGGGTGTACAGTTATGCAGGGGGAGTGTTATCCTGTCTATCTGGAGATGGCCCACTAGCCTCGTTCTGCTGCCTATACTAAACAACCAATTTTGGAGCGGTGGCACACTGTCTTCAATGCCCAGCAATGTGCGTCTGTCTGTCCGCCCGTATGTCCGTCCGTATGTCTGTCTGTATGTCCGCCTGAGTAGGACCTTTGACCCCTGTCTGAGTAGGACCTTTGACCATTTGACCCTGTCAGCAACTGTGCTTGGCTCCAAGGCACTCCAAGGTAACTATAACGATAAAAGTATAGTTCCACCGCTCAGTTTGTACGCGTGCGATTTTTCTCTTAAAGTTGACATTGCTCAGATTATTGTCTCCACCAGCCGAAGGCATGGGGAGAGTATGTTTTGCACTCCGTCCGTCCGTCCGTG
Organism: Protomyctophum parallelum; assembly: GCF_964188405.1. NCBI lineage: Eukaryota > Metazoa > Chordata > Actinopteri > Myctophiformes > Myctophidae > Protomyctophum > Protomyctophum parallelum. The sequence goes on from NC_139718.1 coordinate 12,878,472, forward strand.
TGTCCGTCCGTCCGTCCGTGACCAGCTAATCTCAGCCACCGTTAACCCGGTCGATGCCAAATTTTGCACACACACTCCCTGGATGCCAACCATGAACCTCTGCCCCAAACTTTCCAGAACGGCCTGTTATAGCGCCACCAGGAGGCCGCTTTGTGCAAAACAAGTTTTTTCACAGTACACCTACAGATTTTGTCCAAACATCACGCAAATTGGTACAC